>NW_012026896.1:1593798-1677225 GCF_000956235.1 Wasmannia auropunctata | reverse complement strand
CTCTCTCTCTCTCTCTCTCTCTCTCTCTCTCTCCCGCGTACGCGCGCAGCGGCGGAAGTGTGCGAGCGCGCCTATAAAACATGCGGGGCGTTCATTAACGCCCGGCGCGGCGATCCCGTCGAGAAAGCGTTAGGTATATGTATTTAAAATGTACGATATTAAAGGTGACGTGCACCGTCTTCGAGGCTTCAATCGGGGATAAATGCAGCGGGCGCTGTAAAACGGCATTACTTGACGACAGGGACTTGGACTATGGCTATCGCGGCTATATACGTGATGGCGGGGGTCCCGAAGTTTTGATGAAACTCGTAACCGCATTGGCAAAGGACCCTTTGAAGCTCAGAGAGGACATCGTCACTCGAAACTGCAACGTTGGCTTGATCGATGAAAGGCTAAACGCGCGGGCGAGACATTAATGCAGTATATGCAAGCGAGCGTGCAGGAGATATTCAGAGCTTTACAACGCGCCTGTCCTAACGACGTAACCACGCTCGTTTCTTTCCTTTCCTTCTTTTTTTTCCTGACTCCGTTCCCTCTTTTCCTTTATCTTCTCGTTCTCCTTTTTCATGTTTTAAAGCGGCGCATCACGGCACGACCCGGGACGTTAAGCCAGGAACGCGCGAGTGACCGCGCCGATGAAAATAGCAACGTTTAGTATGCAAATGTCTAATTTCCTAAAATAGATCGCGCCCTCGTCGTATATCGCACGATTGCATCTTTCATGAAAAGGACGAACTTTTAATGGCGTTTCCGTATTCCAACTTGCACTGATAACTGGACGGTATTTGGTAGAACAAACATACGCTATTTTATAATAGTATTGAAAGTAGAATATTTTTTTAATAATATCAATAAATTCTGTTACGTGTGAATCAATAATCTATAAGGTCAAATAAACAGTAACAATATAACAATAAAAATATTACAAACGTTAAAATAAATCATATTTGTTAGTTTCCATTTTAAAAGTTTTTATATAGAGAAAAAAGAACGTCTATATAATGCGTGTGACGTACAATGAATTTTTAATATAACTAAAACATTCGGGAGTCATATATAGATATCTATTATAAATGTAAATGTATATTTACCGTGGTACAAATTTTTTATAAATTTTTTATATAAATTGTAGAAAAAGAACATTAACTTTGTAGTAATCAATAGATATGTCATTTTTTGTTATATAAAGCTATAAATTTTAAAAATAAACAAAAATATTATTAATTTCTTACACATATGCATATATGTGTACAAACATGTACATTTCGGACGTATAAAGTTATTCTCCATTAAAAATGAATGCTTGGCAAATTGAAAATCACCCCACCATCCAATTGAAAACATTCCAATTTATTGAGCAGCAATAGATGACATTTCGTCACGATCGTTTTTTTTTTGCGGATACAGCCAGTTTCAAGCGTGCATGCAAAAAATTTCAATATTATAAAACATCGTTACACAAGTTTACTATTGAGCCAAGGCAAATCCATCAAACGTAACTTTATCAAAGCAGTTCCATCTTTAAACCTCATTTCGAAGTGGGGATTTCCGCTTCAAATGGTTTTCCAATATTTTCATTTTTGAAGAATCCCGCTCGCTTTCGTAGTCGCGGTATTTTAAGATGAAATCTCGCGCGGAGAACCGACAGATGCACTCCCCCGATTTTAGAACAATAGAGTCAACACTACTTATTATACTAGAAACGGACAGAGTATTCTTTTTAATTTTTCTCCCTTCAAAGTGAAAGTGTCATAAAAAGTCATTATATGTAATAACATATAAACATTATCGATTTAAGCAAACGAAGAAGATTCAAACTGCTTCAAATTTAATTTTAAACTAAAAAATGTATTTTTAACACCTATGAGCGAGATCGACTGGCTATTTTATTTCCCGTCAAATTTGCTTTAGAAAAGTTCTTCGACGTTATTCTCCGTATTATACGAATAAGTATACTATTTATGTTAGTTGCAATGCTATGAACGCGAACGTACTAAGCTCCTCCATGCTCTTGAGAAAGCACTTAAATATTACGAGAGATTATTCGAGAATGTATTACACTCCGGATGTTACTCCATCCAGTTTGGATGGTTCAGCCTTCGAGAATTGCGTATGCATTTAATTATGTACTCTCGCTCCTCCGGACTTTTGCCTGGTTAGGTTGGATGCGCGTGGAGAGGGTCGGGAGGAAAAAATCTTTTCCCGTCTGCTCATCCGACATTTTCGTTTCAGCGTTTCTCCGGCGTAGACCTGAAATCCGTCTCTCCGGCGCATTCGCGCGCTCGCCTCCTTCAACTTTCCGCATTACGTTTAACTCAAAATGCACCACTCATATCTAGCCGCCGCGCCGCCGCCGCGCCGCTCCTCTCCTCTCCTCTCCCCTCGAAGTTCGCGAACTTCGCGTAGTTTATACAAAGCCGCGAGCGATCAAAGTTTCAAGACCGGAGTCGCAGAAACGCGCGAGCGTCTCCCCGCGCGCGTCGCGAGATTTCCATTCCGATAAATTGCCGCCGACGCGTCCAGCGTTCTTTGCCGCCGAGGCTCCTCGCGTCGCGGTGACGAGAGCGACGAAGAGGCGAGTTTGTCCTCCGCCGCACGCACGCATTTATATTCTACAATATGTATAATGCTGAAACGATGGCGTCTTCCAAACGAGGAATGCACCAAGAATTCCTGAAAACGGAGGAGACTCCTTCGAGAGAGAGATTTCGCGCGTCTGCGTAAATGGCTCCGACTCTTACACCCCTCTCTCACTCTCTTTCTCTCTCTCTCTCTCTCTCTCTCTCTCTCTCTTTCTCGCACACCGACAGCCTCGTCGGCGCATGAGGGGCACGAATTTATGCGGTAACACAACCACAGAAGGATACCCCGCTAAGGAATCCTGTCTTGGAATTCGCTCCGAAACGGGAACCGCTCCTAATTTCATCCACTGCCGAAATAATGGCGCCGTGGGTCGTTCTCATTCTGTCGTGTTACAAGAACATGCTCGCATTTTCGCACAGTGATTCTCATGTAAACGCATAATTACTGTGTATTCAAGAAGAATACAAATAATATTTTTCTATCCCGCGCTATAATTATTGTTTGAAATTAAACATATTAACAGAAATAAAATTATTTTATTATTTCTGCAAATTTATGATTTATTAAACGTGAAATATTAAAACGTTGAATTATTAAACATTTATGATTCTAAATTAAACTCTGTCAGAATAAAATTGTTAACACAAATATAACAATCACTCATTTCTTCTAGAATGCTATAAAGGCTTCTTTAAAATAATTTTTTTTTAAATTTGACCAAAATGTGAAAGAACTCTACAAATTTGCCTATTCCCTAAAGCCATGTAAAATGTTAATATTGGTCCTTACTGGTCCCTACAGCTATTTCTTTTGCAATCGAAGAATCGGTCACCGCATAACACGACTTTTTAAATCGCAAGTTCTCCGCGAGTTTCTACAAAGGCTAAAATCGGAGAGCCAAACGACATGGTTCAGAATCCGGGACGTATAAGTAAGCCAGATTCGATCTTCGGCTACTCGAGATCTCTCGAGTTAGAGCCGGCTCCGGAAGCCGCCACGCAATAATAGACTTTATCCATGTTTCAAGCAGTATAACGCCGTAACGTAAACGGCAAATGGACAGGTAGGACGGCGGCGCGGGCGGTGGAGTTGCCGGGACTCTCGTCCGAAGTTTGAGAAGCGAACTTTCTCCCGCTTAAGCGCGCCGCGCGCGCGCGCCCGCGCCCCTCTTGTGATCGTTAAATCGCACCGCCCGCGCCGCCGCGCGTACCCGCTCGTATTTCCAGAAGCGGGAACCCGTAACTGTATCGGGGATTTACAGAATCTATCGCTACGTGCGTCACGCTACGCCCCGGTACGAGGAATTCTTTCCCCGCCACGTTTCCTGCGCTCTCGATGTGTATACGAAGGCGATAAAGTTTTTAAGGGTGACTTTAAAGTCTAGCTCGCGTAGTTATTCCGGCTCCCGAGCTTACGAAACCGCAACGATGAACTGCCATCCGTTGGTAAAAAAAAAAATAAAAAATAAACATGTCAAGGACGAAAAAAATTTGAGGGCTAATAATTTCTTCCTGAAAGCGTATTAAAAATTTCTAAAGGCAAAATTCATGTGTTTATTTTGACTCAAGTCAAATTATCGAAATTAATATAAATTATAACGCATATATGTTTTAATAATGTACCCATTCTATTGCTTATGTATATATTAATATTTAATAATAATAAAAAATAAGGAATTTAATAATATAATATTTATAATACTAAATATTAAATATTAAATCTATATAGAGAGATTTAATATTTAAATAATTGATGAATCACGCGTTCTAATTGCAAATATCATTTTAACTATATTGTACTCCTCAAAGCACGTGTGTGGAAGTAGTATTACCATACGATTACTCAGACATCCATTCGCAATAATGGCAACCCTAAAGTAAATCGTTTTAATTTTCCGTATATTAATTATTGAGGATGAATATTCCTGCCGTATGAAAGCGAACATCCACAGACATGGAACGTCTAGACTCGCAATTATGCAAATAAAATTGGCATAGCTAAAAGAATTATTAACAGCGAACACTTTTTAGTCCGTTTCTGCCTCGACTCGTCGCGCGACAAAGTGCGCCGTAACGAACGCAAGTGTAGCGGCATTTAATATCAATGAAGTCCTTTCAGTGTCGCAAATTCTGAAAGTGCGCCGACACTAACGCAACCGCGAAAAATCGCGCCTGCATTTCCATTGTTTCCCCCCCCCCCCTCTCCCTCGCGAGTCGCGAGGATTTACACGTCGCGCCGTCCTCCGGCCGGCAGGAAAACACGCCATATAGCCTTAACGGTGGCGCCGCGCCAACGCAATTAATAATCCCCTCGTTAATGCGGATTAAATATATCACGTTGTAAATTATGAAGGGCGCGGCGAAAGGGAAGAGAGCGACGATCGACGCGAACGTTTCTCGCGCCGCATGCGTGCATGTAACGTCGATATAACAAATCAAAATGGATCTACGCGCGGGAACAGCGCTTCGCTGTCTCGCGAAAGGGATGTAAACACCGTCTAAATGGGATTTGAATAATTTTTGTCCCTTATCATGGGCGCGGCCGGGAAATATCGGTGGATATCGGCGACGGCGGTTTCGCCGCAAGATGATAAATTATTCTTCGGAATATCGAGCGGCCTCGATAGCATCCTATTGTACCGCATGACAATCGCGCCAGAAATTCTCCCCATTACTCGAAATCATCTCTTAATCGTTTACACGGGGGATTGCTCTTTTTTTTTGCACGCGCACAAAGATACAGTCGAAATTGTACGCGTCAGAGATAAATTGCGATGGAAATACGTGAACGTGTAACATTACAGTCCTTTTTTTTATAGAACAATTAATGTAACCATTTCGCCACAATAAGATGAATTTAAAGTAACAGTATATTACAGGGCTAGATGTACATAAATATTTACATATTTTATTGGAAATTTAGTCAAAACATAATTGAGATTTAAGCGGTGAAATATTGTTACGTTATTGTTATGTTGCGATCAAACGTTTTTTTTTAATCAAAATTTTAAAGAGGTATTCTCATGGCGGTCTAAAACACATTTACCTGTGTACACATACAGGTGAGATTTTCGGAACGGACCACGTCGACCGCGATACGGTGGTTTGCAAAAGGCGATTTAATCAAGCCCTCACATGGCTATACGTTATACATATGAGTGCCTGGATAATAATAATAACGGATAGTGTAACTATTAATAAGGATGTTGTTAGCGGTTCTCCGCACGGTAGTCTGTCGATATGTAATTAATCGTCAAAAATTTTGAATTCAACTTCGAGTTTAACAAGTAATTTTCACCATCCAATATAACGGCAGGTATTTCCGCGAATTCATTTACGAATGTATGCTTATTGAAAAGATATGAGTAAAAAATATCGATTACGACCGTTGGCTAAATTAATTACTAACACCACTCATCTGTGTTTAGCAAATTGAAATTCATCTGAGTAAAAGAAAAACGCCAAATACGACTAGATATTGATTGCCCATTAATATTTTTAATTTTTTTAAATTTTAGTTACAGTTAACTGCGCGCTGATTATTGTCGGTCTTTTAAAACGCAATCATAACTTAAAACTGAAATAATATCATATATTAAATTAATGTTCAATTCGATGCTACAAGCATTATAAACACTAAAAGATACTACATATATAATCGGCGCACAATTTAATGTATCAGAAATTATTTAAAAATTAAAAATATTAATATGCAATCAATATTTAGCCTCGGCCATATTTGGTGTTTTCTCTTACTTATTTCCTTCATACATCGTATAACGGCCTTATTAAAATTATTGAAATTTATCTATTATATTCTTCGTTACAACATAAAAATATTAGTTTTTTATGTGCAATAATTGTTATCTCAATTCGTTATAATGTAGCAATATTTTATGCGATAATAAAATTAATAATATATTGTTATCCGTTATTACACACGTGATCAATTAGAAAATATACTATTATTCATGTTTCAAGATGTATAATTATCTATTATGTGTGTAAATACAAAATATATAATTTAATAAACAAACAAAAATTAGGATTAGGCCAAACTAACTTTCTTAAAACGAGGATATAACAGTGTTTATTAATATAATAAAATTAAATAGATTGACGCTATACGTGTATGTTTCAACTTAACCTAGTCTTCTTCAGTCACGTTCGGATTAATAAATTAGCGAGACTAAGTTAAGTTAAAACATGTACCACATATAGTGTCAATCTATTTAATTTTTACTGATAATTTTATTATACTAATAAATGCTGTCATCCTCATTTAAAAAAAGCTCGTTAGTTTTGCCTAATCCTAATTTTTGTTTGTTTTTTACGAACAAGCTGGTTTTAATGTTTGTTTATAATTTAATATATTATTCAAAAAAATAAATATCAAATTCTAACTAATATCATTATGTTACAAACACATATTAATCAATGTCCTACCGTAATAAAAGATATTAAACTTTGTATTGAGGATAGATATAATATTCTTTTTGTCCGAAAAAACCGGGTCACAATAGATTTTCAAAGTCACTTTCATAAGATGGCGAAGGGACATTCTATGCAGCGCGCGTAATAGACTTTTTTATTCGCGCAAGCCATTTTTATCGCGCATATAAGTTTATTTAATACAGGACATTAGCTTGATGCCACGGTACACTGTGCACGGTATCATGGACAGAAGGCTGTGATTGCTCATAACAACGTGAAAGACTTGTTTTCCGTTTATGAAGCGCTTCACCCCTTTCGCAAAAAAAAGACGTTGGATTTACATGATAACCTTGATTTATCTCGTCGGAAATAGAGGCAGCAATCACGGCTACGCTCTTATCGGCGAAGCAAATTACTGCTGCGACGCAGTTGTTATAGCGTACCTAATTATGCAGCGTAATTAGCTCTACGCGAATCAATTACTATCCACGATGGGAAAGTCCCGCATAGTAATTCATTCTGCACGCTCATCTGCGCGACGTTACTGCGCTATTCTGCGAAACCGCGAAATACTATCCACATACACATTGTTATTGTTTTCAATGATCTAATTTGTCGTTAGGTATTTTAAAAAATTCTTATATATATCCCACCATTTATAAGTGTAATACAATTTATGCATTTATACAATTTACAATTTTACGATAACAAATTATAATAAATATTTTTATATGTAATATTAATTTTTTTATATAATTTATTGTTATTGTAAAGTATATATATTTGTAATATAATACATACATACATATATAATTATATGTATATTTTAAATATATTATTAAACTTTTTTAAACATTTTCTACTGCTTTTCCAATCATCCATCATCTGATATAAGAAAATAAGAATATTTTTAATGCCTGCAAAATAATAAGAGATATTGAAAAACTGAAATACAATCATGAAACTAATTGTCCGGACAACCAAAAAATTCCGAGTGTTAAAAATTGTGATTCCACGCACGTATTATAGCACTGTTAATTTCATAATTACTTGTCTAAATGCATATAAATACAACATCCAATATAACCTGAACAGTAGTTTGAAGAAATCATCGGTATATTAATGCGCTCCGGATAATTAGTTTCGTGACTGTAAGTCAGATCAAATGTTAATGTCAAATGTTGACATTTTAACATTTTAGCAATATCGAAAATAGTAACATACTGAATAGTGTCTGAATTATCGAATGCCTTGGAATACGTGTTTTGAAAATAAGGCACGTTTCATCAACCTAAATTTGTCGCTTATGCCAAGCTTAATTAATAGCTAACCGCAATGTGTCGCCTTTTTGCTCGTATATGTAGATATACGTTGAAACCGCTGAGCGCAGAACTCACTAATGTGTCATTACGAGAGATTCTTTTTTCTCGCTCGCTTAATGGGAACTGTGACATCAACTGTATATCATTTTTATGAAACATTTCGGAAAAAAAATAATAAAAAACTCAATAGAAATGACTATATAAAAACATAATAGGCAGTTTAATAATTACACAACTAATTAATATCTAATAGCTCAGTTTATAAACTCGTGCATATCTTTGAAAAATTTTGAAAAAGAAAGATATGCTTTATAAAACGCTATTGACTTCTTCTTTTTTAATACAAACAAAGGTATTTCTTTTAGAGATTTAATTTTAGAAAGAAATTTAATTCTTGCGTGTCAAAATTTATCCTGGCATTATATTGCATCTATGTTCTCTTCGCTAAAGGAAAAATGCAACTAATAAAACTAAACCTGTGCCATCTATATTCTCTTTTAAATTTACGTCCCTTTTATTTCTTGAAAACAATATTGATTTTTTATCAATTTAACTCTGTGATGTTCGCAAAAAGCTTGTCAAATATTGTCCTATTAAGCGAGTGACTAAAAAAATAACATGCAACGAACCTCAAACGAATTTTTAATAAGTAAATAAATTTCTAGTCTGGCGAATGAGTCGTAAAGTTGCCGAACAAAACTCCATAACGGAATATTCGTCGGGATAGAAAGCGGAGAGGAGGCTTTTTTTAGGCTGTTGCTCGGCTAAAACGAAAGTTTCGCAATTGGCTCGAGTGCCATTCGTATGTTAATTCGATTGAAGTTTCGGTTAGCGTTGCTCCTGCCTCCAGCCAAGTCCGGCCCGAGCGCATTAATATCCCCTCGCGTTTTCGCGTGGTGCCCAAACCACTCCTCGCTCTATTCGTAAGACTTTTTTCTCTCTTCTTCCACACTCGATTCCCCTCTCCCCTTATCTCGTCACGATCTCCGGCAATTCGTTTCAAACTCCCGTTACCTGCTCCCGTTATCTGTATCGCAACCCGTTGTGTTTTACAACGTTAGCATCATCTAGATACTTTTCGTGTAAGCCCGTTCTGTCTCGAGCATGAATTATATTTCGCCTCCGAGAGAGTAGCGCTAATGAACCACGATAAATTACTTTTATGTTTCCACACGTCAATTCACTATCACTTTGTGCCATAAAAGTTATCCGATCGTACCGGCAGATAATTACTAATTGTTCGTAAAAAATGATCACTTTTCGAGGGATGTAGAGCGGCTCGCGCTCCCTGTACCTTGCTCGTTCGAGTGTTGTGCGAATGACAATACGGCTCAGATATGCAGGGTCACAAAAAACAAATAACATTTCGCGCTAACTTTTTTTTTCCGAAATATTTGATATTTTATAAAATAACTCTACGTTTAATATTCCTTACATTACAAATAAGTTTCGATATGGACTATTATCGTGCATAATGGTTAACGTCCATTTGAAGAATAAAGTTTGCCTTCTTTTGTTCAAGAAAGTAATTATGTAGAGAAGCTCTACGGAATTCGTGACTATTTTATCAAGAGTAACGTCTCGCCGCTGCTTCTAATTGCAGCAGTCGCCTAATCGTTAAATGAAGAGAATACTTTACAGAACTGCATTCCCCTCCCTCGTCTCTTTCCCTCTCTTTCTCATACTTCAAATATAATAATAAATTAAAAATACGTTAAATTATAAACTTCAAATTAAAGAGTACAGTAATATTAGGGAAACGATATAAAAAGACCACAAAAAAAAGTCTCCTTTCTGTGTCTCTTCCTTCAAATATAGCACATTAAAAATACGTTACTGTGTAAAAATACGTTATACTGTGAAACTTTAAATTAAAGAATACATTCACATTAAACATTAAAAAAAATACGTAAAAGATTGAACGGAACAGATCAAAATTAATGACAGAGATTAAAATAAATGTCTTGAACAATGCAGACAAAATTGAGGCCATTCCCGCGATTGTAATCGTATTTAAAAAGTGAAATCGTATTTGAAATTTCTTTCCATTCTTGAGCGCGGAAGTTTATGTTTTAATCTATGTCATAATTCCGACAATCCGAGAGGATTATTAAGTTAGCGCCTGCCAATGGAAAATCACCATGAATTAAGAGGTTTTATCGACGGAAAGGAAACTTTTCCAATAACCAGCGCGCCGGCCGCACCGGCTCGAACTTCCGCGGAAGGACGACATGCGTACGAAACGTTTCGTTACGGGCCCCTCCATCTTTATTACCGCAACATTGTATATTTCGAGTGTGTTTCACCGCCCTCGTTATACTCCGTATAACGGCGAATCGGCAAAATCCACTCGATCACACTTCCGCACTCGCGAGGAGTTCCCGCGAGGGGGTGGAAAACTTTTCCAATAAGTTTCGTCACGCGATATCGAGCTTACAGAAACCGTGGGAACATAAAATCTCAAAGAGTGGCCGTGAGTGAGTCCCCCCCCCTCACACTTACCACTTGCGTGCTGGTAAATCTTCACGGGTCCAGTCCCGGCATCATCATCATCATTATCCATTGAAGCCGAAGGATTATCGCGCTCTCCAAATGCGATTCTCGCGTCTCTCCATTCCGGACCTGCAAAAAAAAGGTTAGGTTAGGTTATTAAACCGCTACATTAAAGGGCATTTTTTAACGTTCTCTCTAAATAGGATAGTCGCGTTGCGTTAAAATTTTATAATTTTTACAATTATTTATAATTAATGTAGATTTTGCATCACTCTTAAATACTCTTCGACAATACATCTCTTCGATAAAAATCGATAAGGCGTCTCCATTCTATTTATATTTAAATTTTAATCAATCGTGAAAGCTCTCTTGTTAGTTAAGGGAAATAACGAGTATATATACGGGAGGCACTGCTTTCGCGCAGCTATACTCCCGCGTTGAAATTATTTACGCTCCACGATATCGCAAGTTTACGCGTTCAAGTTTATGCATCAATAACGAATCGTCAACTTCGCGACAGCAACGCGGCGAGAAATAAAGAGCCATCCAGTGTGAAGCGTCGTCGATGGAGGTAAGACTCATTTCGCCGGAAAACGCAAACTTTCCTCCTCCGGCAAGCGCGCGAGGAGGTGGTTACCTAAAGTAAAGTTCCCGTGAATTTCTCGTCGCTCGACGAGACGACGAGACAAAGCGTCCAATAATGACTCACTTTGACTGCAAGTATGTCGCACATCGGGACACAACTCGCGTCTCTCGCAGTTAAGCAGTTGCCTCGTTTGCAACGCCGCCCGCCGCGCCGTTCGGACGCGACGTGCGCCCTCGATCGATCCTCCTTTGAGCGAGCACCCGTAAGACGTATGGCATACCGTAAATCATTGGAGCTAATGCAACATCCGGAAGTATCGTTACGGTATAGCGCTGACTCGGCAACTGCTAACGAGCAGCAGTAATAAAAATAACGCCTGAATATTCTTGGCGCGTGTTGATTATGATATATAATGAAAAAAAAAAAAAAAAATGTACGATGAGAATGCAATTTCTGCATTAATATCATAGATATATTTACTATCTTTTTTTATATATTTTTTTAAATATAATCTTATGAAGTATATATCTTCAAAGGCACGCTATTGAATTTTTATCACTAACACAATCCGATCCATCTTATTTCTTCTAATTAATAAGAGGACGCGAACTGTGAAATCTCTTGAATAACACTTGACGAGATATCCTAAATTATCGTATACGCATAGTATATTCATAGATTTGAGTATCATATTTAATTTACGTGAGTAAATTCGAAGCTGTTTGAAGGACCGTTAATAAGCGGGAATTAAATAAACAAAATTAATAGAGAGAGCATTAATTAATTACATAAATCACAGGCGTGATATCAAGAGCTCGGCAATCTCGCGATGGATGTCGAAGGGACCATTACACCCGAGGCTATTTACGCGAAGTGAAGCGAATATTTCAGCGCGACGACGATTTATCGTAAATCCGCGTATATTTGTATACCTCTCAGTCAGTATGTAAACAATACGATTTCGGTATTGTTGCACCGATACGAACAATAACATTTCTTACACCTATTGCCGCTGATGCATTCGCTGCGCGAGTGTCAGGTGTTACCGTTTACGTGTGCCGGTTATACTGCCGATCGTTAAAACACTGTCGGCGACGACCCTCTCGCTCGGGTAAAATCCACTTCCGGATTTAGTGCGGGAGGCTTCCTGCTATCCTGAAACGATCGATTAGACCAAGTTACATCGCGTATTTAGAAATCAAATTATTTCGCCCGACGCTGCTATCGACAGAGCAGAGACACACAGAGTTCGAATTACATTAAAATTATCTGGAAGTAGACGATAAAGCGATTAATGAGCTAAATAATTGGATACGAATTAAATTCCGTGCGAGAGGAATGCTATCGACATGTGTTGCTATGTTATATATTAACGCAGGATACTCGCCTATAACGTCGGTGTTCTTAACCGTTACATTTCGGAGATATTTCTCGCAAGGCGAACTTCTTTAATTTCCTCAATTCTTTACTGCATAAGTAAAAGGGAACACGCGCGTAAAAAAAAAACGAGAAATATTTGAAGGGCTTGCTGCAGGCGAGTGGCAACACAGGGGCAGCTACACAACTCACGTTTTATAACATTCTATAAAAACGGAGAGAAAATGAACTCCCTAAAGTTCATCTCTTTAACTTTAGAGCTCATTTCCCGCGTTGTTACAAAATGTGAGTTAGCCCACGGTTGCAGAGCGAGGCCCTTCATTTAATCTTTTATTGCCCCCAGTTATTGCGACTGGCAACGCGAGACTCTCGGCGCGAGGCACGGCTTCGAAGTGAGGAGACAGCGCCGATCGTACCATCCGTACGCAAGCCGGTAGATGTAGATATCATCAAAGTGGGAAGCGTGGGAGCTATCGGAATTATCGCGTGCATACGTGCACGCGTTCCCATACTGCGGAACGCGCGAGCATGTGCACGCACGCGGAGCGGCGCCGGTACATTAGCAGTCACTGATGTATGCCGCAGCATGCACGCTGGATTAGATCCAACGTGGTTCGGCACATCGGTCATATATAACCGTCCTTCCCCGTAGTTTCGTACTCAGCGTTGTTGGCAATGACTTACCCAAGTTGGCGAACTCCGATCTCGCCGAAAATAGCTAGCCTGTATATGCACCGAATAATCGAGCGCGAGAATTAAGATAATTTATCAGCATTTTATTAATTAACGTAAGATATTGATCGATCCATCGCGCCAAGGATCGCGGTCGTAGCGAATGATCGACTCGAATCTAATGATTCTCGTATCTTCATCTCATGAAATTAGAATTCACATTTGGCTTTTTATCGCTGACCAACAGCAGCGGTCTTCGTTATACGCGGTACGATAATTTTAAACACGACCATCCGCATTTTCGGCTTCGTTAAAACGAGCGTGGTTGTTATACCGAGGTGCAGCGAGTTTGACAAATCAGTCACCCGTGGAATGTGACGTGGAACGAAACGTAATGGCGTCGCAGAAATCCGCGCGCCCGTGAACGGACGCGCACCCCGTCTTTCGTTGTGTTCGTGCCGTCCGCTCCGGCAGATTTGCATTTACGTACCTAGCCATTTGCATCTCGTCCAAAGAGCCGCGGCGGTGAGAAGTGTCCGCACTTATGGAAATTCAAAGGAATATGATGTACGCGCGATGCCACCTCATGAGGATGGTAATGGATTTTACACCGCAATCCAAAGACGATTCCGAAATCCGCCGGGAGATAGAGATAGATATAGATAGATAGAGAAAAAGATAGATAGATAGATAGATAAAGAGAGAGAGAGAGAGAGAGAGAGAGAGAGAGAGAGAGAGAGAGCTTTCAAAGTCACTTTCAGCAAAACTGATAGCGACATTTTCCTCGATATACCTCTGTACGTTGACGTATGCATCGACGCGGCAGTTTGGAATACATCAAAGTAGCTTTTTCATTTGTACACGCCAGCGCGTCGAACCACCGTAATTCGCGTAATGACGTCTCTTTTCGCGGAAATAACATTTTTGCGTTATCCTATATTAGTAAAAAAAAAAAAAAAAATTGTACCTTCTTTGAATTTTTTAAATCGAAAAATTCAGCACGCTTGAACTTTGTAAATCTTAGAGTAGCAAATCGAGAAGTTTTAGAATCATTCAACGTTAAAGACAGTTATCATCGTTACCACTCAATATTTCATCTTACTTTAAAATTTAATACTTTCGATCTTACTCTGAATATTTCGAGGGTGCTTCCACCAACGTTGGTTAACTTTAACCAATTAGAACTCAGCTTTAACTTGCATATTTAACTAGGAACTAAAACTGTAAGGGGACACTAAATTAGTTAAACTAAGTTTAATCCAAGCTGATAAAAATATCATGTTACGATACGCAGTTAATCTTACATCACTTCACAGTTTCCTCACAAATTTACCGAAGTCAAATAGTTTCAAACAACGTGGTTTATCTATTAAAGGGGCTGCTCACAAGCTTTTGCAAAATCAGATGTTAGATCAGAGAAATTAGCGGTGTACACGTCAATAACTCTCGTCAAGCCCACTCGCAGACGGGGAGCGCGTGAGGCCACTTAAAGCCTCCAGAAAAAGACCTCGCAGGAAGCGTCTGTCGCGACTCCGTCAAACGGATCCCTTTGTCGCGTCGCGCCCCGCGGCATCGTAGTGCTACACCAGGGGAGAGGGAGATCAACGAGCGGCACGACAAAAAATGCTCTTTCCGTGGCGCAGACAGGGGTGAAATCAGACCGAGCGAGGTGGCCACCCTCGCGCCCACCCTCGGCGCGCGAGAAGTAATTTGTAGGATCTCGTCCGCCCTTTTTCCACGCCTGTCCCCCCCTCCCCCTCGCCTTTTTTGCGGCATTATATTCAGCGTCGCCGAGGGTGACGTCTAATCTTGACAGACGGCGTGACGCGCCGCCCGCGCCGTGCTATCTTTAATATTTACACCGCCATCGCGGCCGAAAACGAGACGGGGGGACGTAACCGCGGTTATATTGCATTGATACGTGAACATTATCGTGCTACGCGTCCTGCATACATCGTGCAATATGTGCTTGAACGTGGTGAATTTCAGCGATATTCGGCCAGATCCGATAAACCTTCCCTCGTAAATCTAACTAGAGGAACGAAAAGGGGCGCGCATAATGATTACCGTAAAAACGTATTTTTTATATATAGAACGGCACGCGCAGAGTATCTTCATATCACGTATCTTAAAAAAAAAAAAAAAAACAGACAGTACCTAATGATGTCACATCTATATTTTAACGGACTCTGATTCATGGATACGATCACACGAATTATACGACATGCGCAATTAAAACTTTTTGAAATTATTTTGAGATCCGATGGTAAAACCGACGCGACAGATTTGTCATAATTATTCTATCGTGACTATTCGCGTTGACTTTCGCTTTGCTTTAAAAATGCCACCGACAGCCGAGAATTTCCGGATTGCGGCTGATACCGCGCGCGGAGCGACAAATATCCAAGAAAAATCCCGGAACGGAGCCGCGTGTACTTCCAAGCCGCGAATTTATCCTTGTCGCAATGTGTTAAGTTCGAACGTGAGTACTCCAAGATGATGCGAGGAGATGCGAGGCGATAGGGAAGAGATGGGACAGAATATAAAGCAGTGGCGCATAACCGCCAATCGTTCATTAGGGTCGCTCCAACGTGCTTGAAGCGCGTTGCATTTCTAATCCTCGTATTCTCGAATACAAAAGAAAAATACTAATTTGTTTCATCGATTACTTTGTCTTCAAATTTAGTTTCCGAACGTAGAAATAATTGATTACGCTAAAATTAAAGTTAAGCAAGCTCGACAAAATGCCCGAGTATCTTGACAGTTGAAACGCGATGGTCTAAATGATTGAACTTTCTTTTTATCGCTGAATTTACTCGAGATAGGTCATTTTGCACAAGTAGCTCGAGTGAGGGGCTCGAAAATGTGGCCGCGAGCTCTGCTCTGGGGAGGATTGCGCGTCACTGACGCCGAGGGCACGGAACCCGGGGTCGCTCGCGCGAGAAATAATAATGCAAATGAATAACGTCGCCGTGCCGGATGGTAATGCGATTTAACGTCCTCCCCATTCCGAAGGGACACGAAGGGCGGACTCCATCCTGTTCCAGCTTCTCTCTCTGTCTTTCTCTCTCTCCCCTCCATCTTCTCTCTTTCTCTTTCCCTACCCTTATCTCCCTATCTGTCTATTTATCTGTCTCTCTCTCGCGATTCGACTCGCACGTAGCAGATAATGGCACGTAGCCAGAACAATCGCCAGCCGCTAAATTTCAAGTCAACAAACACGGGCGCAATGCCAAGCGTTATCCTGCCAGTCGCCCCCGTAGCATATCCAGGAGAGACTTTTGCGTCCGCTGCGCCGCCAACGATTTCGTCGTCGTGAGATTTGTTACCCGAAAACGGCCAATCTCGGGAATTCTAATTATATTCATCGCCACTTAGCTTGCCCGTTCAAGCGAGAGAGTGCTCCTTGTGAATTACCCGCCCGGCTGTCTCGTTTCGATGTCTTGTTAACTCTCTACTATATGTAAGAGTATTGTTTTACTTTCATTTATACCTTCCTTTTATTACGAATTTTTTTATAAGAGAATCAAGCTCCTTCTAATTTGATCAATTGTCACTTCTTGTTGTTATTAACTATTAAATTGCTACGCAAGTTTTATATAATATATTTTTTAAAGTTTATTCTCTCTCTCTCTCTCTCTCTCTCTCTAATAATTAATTAAAATTTCCAGTTTCAAAAAATCTTATCTATATTAAAGCGGACTACAGTTTGGTAACGTGATTTATTCTTGATCAGCCTTCGCATTGTATTTTAAAGTTCAAATTTTATATGAATAACTTTCCTAAGTAACTTTACCTTGTTTACATGTGGTACATCTTGCCGTACAATTTTCGCTGAAAACTGTATCTGGATAATTGCATTAAGATTTACGAGCTCGCAGACTTTATACGCGCTACACCGGATTTTGATCGTTCATAAATCTAGCGCGGCATCGCGTATTCTACTTTAGCGTACGCTTACAAACGGTTCTGTCTCAGGTAAATGGACGTTCTCATCGTCGCAGGGCGATGTGCAGCAATATCGCCTCGCTCATATTTCTTTATTGCCGCCGCTACGCCAATAAGTCGCCGTGGATTACATTCGAGATATAAGAATATTGCAACTTAATTTCGAAATACCAAAGGAAAGAATAATAAACAAGGAATACAACGTGCATAGCGCAAACAATATAAATGAAAGCCGCATCTTTCCGCGTTTTGCGCCCGTGCGCCTATGGACAACGTTGCAATAACGAAGGCTCTCCACAATGCTTAATCGTCATTTTACTTTCGCAAAGAGAATTTCATATTGGAATTATATTCGTATAAAAGCGCAATCTATTTTGTGCTTTACGGAGAAATTAAATTTTCAAGTACAAATAAATACAAATCTTAATTCTTTCAACTAATTGAAATGTAGTTTTACGTTTTTAAAAAAAAATGCGATTTGTTTTATTTATCATAACGCAATTACAAAGAGACACGATGATCTGAGTCGAGATTTTTTTAGCGTGAATTTCATGAGGTCCTAAATAAAGTCCTATGAGCGAAAGGTGAATATTTAACGCGCCTTTCTCGGGATAGATGCACGCCATTTATGCGCGTCCATTTCGAGATAGCCTCTATGTTTTCCCTTTTTCTTGTATTAAAACTGCATCGAGCTGTTGCAGTATAAGCGCAGTTGAAGCGCAATGTTTCATTACGTAATACGACACACGTATACATTCTGGCCGTATCTCTTATTTAAGAATACTCGGCTCGCGAGACAATCTACAAGTGATGATCTAGCTGAAATTATAATTTACTGATATTTACAATTTAAAACTCCCAATAAAAAAATCGTCTAAATCAGCAACAGACGTGAATAGTCATTCAATTTTTATTAAATTTTTGTATTCAGTCATTAAATTTTTATCTTGATTCCTAGATAAATATTCTATTAAAAAGTAGATCAAAACACTCATTCTTTCATTTCGTTTTGCTTGAATTAATAATCGATCTTCGATAAATGTCTCAAAAATAAAAAGATATATATGTTTCAGCACTTAATAAATTTTTATCGATTTGACACACTAATTTCAGGCAGAAATACTGTGGCAATGAATAATATATTTTCAGAAAGATTATATTGCAAAATTATTGTAAAATCTTTCTGAAAATATTTCGTTTGATAATTTTTACTTTTCACTTCTATTTTTATTTTGTCAAACAATCTAGATGACACGTTCGCTTTCACACATAATTTTCAGAATTCAAAGCTATTTTTGCCGTGTCAACTTCGGGATGAAGCACAACCCATTTTATATATATGGATGCGCTATACATCATCCAGCGCGATACATAACTTATGAGGAAATAGAATTTCGCGTCTATTCCGCCTGGACAAAGGATATCTCTCCTCTGTATTTTTCGAAAGCTCAGATTCAAACTACGGCGACCCACCGCTCGCGCCCCGGATTCGACAAAACCAGCGGGTTTCCGCTTCCAAGAATTTCTGAACGAAACTATTTTATCTGTTCTACCACATTATACCGTCTGTTCTGACGTCCACAGATAAATAGCTCCCTTTAAATTCCCTATAGCAAATATACGAAACAATAAATTTATCTGCACCACAAAATCTTTACGTTTTCCCTCTAATATCTGTATTATTATACGAGATTTTAAAATATTGACGGTAGGAGCTAATAAAATTGGCGATTGCTGCACGACTATTTATGATGACAATATTAAATTAATGTCTAGATCTAATTAATGTCCAGAGTATAAATAGATAACGGAAACCTTCTGTCGTAGTTAATTTTAAACGGAATTGATTAAAATCAGTTAATAAAAACCATTAATATCGAGTTTAAATTTAATTTAAATAAAAAGTCAAAAATTATCCTTTTTCAATTCTTTTTCACGTGACATCTTTATAATACATATATATTTTTAGATATACATCATATTTGCAATTTTCTGATTATAAATGATTGGAAATATTGAAGTATATACTACGTTTCCTCCTTCCAGATATATCTACCGACCATTTTCTTTTAGTGGTCTCAATTATGTTTTACGAAAGATAAAATTATATGAGCACGCGACTTGGCTTACCGTATTGCAGCCAAGCAATACCATCCATGGGAAGAGACACATACTTCGATGCACGTAAGACGTCGGACAACATAAGAAAAGCAATAAGAGGGTATGAATGCGCAATACGTTATCCTAAAATTACGAGGTTCGTGGCTCGGTTAAATCGCCTCGATACAATTTGAAATTATGGCGACTTAGCTCCGCCGCACATGGATATATGTGTATACACACGTGTATGCTCCAGTTATTCCCTTTTTCTTCCCCCCCCCCCTCCAAAGAGGATAAGCTAGGACACCCAGCCTCTCTCTCCTTCCCACGCGAGACGGCGGTCCCCGTGCTCGGGAAAAGGGGGTTGATAGAGGTGGACGATGTGGGCTGGGCGTCAGCGGGAAGAAACTGGAAGTTAAAACGTCGGGCGTCGTAAATTCCGTCGCTCTAAGGCCGAGAAATCGAAAACTATTTCGCCACGCCCCATAGATTACATTGTGAAACTCAAAGCACACGCGAGAAAGGGACGGGAAAGGGTGGAAGAGGAGGAGAAACGGGACGGTGAGAGATCGAAGTTGGTGCTGCTTCCTCGAAGGTGGGAAACGAACGCAAATAAACGACCGTCCGGAAGTTATTGGTGGACGACCCTCCTCGACTCTACGGACGCGGTGCTGGGCGCGTTGTAGCGCCCGCGTCTAACTCGCAGTTTATTAAGTGCGACACTTCTTAGCTATTCGCGCGCGCGCCACTGCCGGACGGGCGAAACGCCGGAAGAGAGAGAGAGAGAGAGAGAGCTTTCTTTGGAAGTCGATGCATCACCGACACTGCGCGTGTCCCACTTTCCTGGAAGGAAAGCCGCCGGCATTCGAAAGCGCACGATTGACCCGCGACGAATCCCGGACCCGCTTGATTGTCGTAACGAAGTTCCGCTCGGCATTCATTCCGTTCGGGGGCGAGAGACGATTGAAAGCGCGGTACAATTTCCCATCGGTTCGACTCTCTCAACGCCGCAGAGACACGGAGCGAGAAATTTACGCGTGTTTTCTTTCATTCTCCTCTCCTTGTAGACGCTCAATTAAAAAAAAAAAAAAAAATGAAAAAAAAAATAGTTCGGTACGATAGAATGAATCGTAATCTCTCTGAATCACGACGTAAATAACAGATTGTCTGTACCATTTCTGATAACTTTTCGGTCACTGGTTTTTTCGTTATTAAGGTTTTCATTAATAATTCTCGTTAACACTGGCTTTCGGTCAGTAATCTCTGCTTTCGAATTTTGCAGTTGTACTGTTCTGTTTGTAACTCTATTTGTAACTCTGTCCTTTGAAAGATCAATATAATTACAAACACGACAATTCCACGACCAATCTGTCAGGTCAGTTCTTCCCGTTATTCCTCGCGCACGTCAACGTAACTATATCCTCGATAACGGATGCGAGGCGATAGCACGAATGAGAGGAAACTATCTGGGTTGGGAAATTTCATTTGTAATCTCCAACATACAACGCTTAAATAACGAAACAACTAACAAAGCCTCGCAGTCGGAGGGAGTTTTATCGCGATATACTGACAAGTGACATAGTTCACGAATTTACGGAGTTTCTAAATAACAAGTCACTCAAGCATTTCGGCACGAGGAAGAGAGAGTTCAAAGTTTCTCATGTCTAAAAATAAAAAAAAAACAGAATTGTATAAGGACGTAGAATCAATTAAGTACTTATTACTTTCATCGGGTAAAATGACGGAGAAGAGAAAGAAAAAAAAAGGAAGAAATATCGTTTCTATTTTTTATTATTCACTTATTATACCGCAAATGCTACATTTCTTTCATATTTCTTTATCAACTTCGTAACTCGTGAAGTATTGCACCCTTTAGTCACCCGTAGGCTTTTCTCTGTATACGTGAATTTATCGTTGGAGCCTTAAAGGCGATGTACGAATGTAACGTTTCGAGCGCGCGAAAATCCAATCCCGTTCTTCGCTTCCCCGTTTGCATGATGCAAACGAAAGCGCGTGCTGTTTGCTATGAAATCGGTACGGATATCGTTCGCGGGGGAACGTCGTAACGACCAAATGGCGCGATCGCTCAGATAGTATATAGATCGCGCGCGCACGAAAATGTTACGCCAGACCGACTGCCACGGCCAGTGAAAAATCACGTTATTACCTTAGCTAGAGAGCGGCGAAACAGTGGCCATGCGTGCGCTCCCCAGTGTGACAAATCGCGGTATCGTAAAACGAACGAGTATCGCCCGTTATCTTGACAGGCCTACTTGGCCACGTCTATTCCGAAAAATTGAATTCGACCTTAGGACCAGATTGCCGAGAATCTAACCGAGATCGAGATATATATCCTGTTTTTTTTTGTTGTTGTTGAAATTTTTATCCCGATCCGTGTATTGCAAGGATTACGATTGGTGCGGAAATAGCTATCATGTATAAGCTTGATAGAAATCGGAATTCTCGCGTAAATTATTAATACTCTCCTATATATTTTAAAAACAAATGTTTATTGTAAAATGTATCGAAAACTTAAACTAAAAATTTCTAGTTTCTCTTAAATAAAAATAAGTAATGGTAGAATAAATTCACGTCACAATAACAAAGTAATTGAGGCAACAACGCGGAGGAAACTACTGCCGTTATCTTTCAGAGTATACATTGCTGCCTGTAGAACACGCACTTCACACAATCGATCCATCTACGTACCTACAATCTTCAAAAGATTCTAAAACTTTTCCAAAACTATCATATCCTAGGAACTTAGAAAGCGTGTGTAAAGAATACCGGTCAAACTTGACGACATTTATCGCGCGATTGCTGAACGATTTTTAATACAATTGAAATTAAATGCACAAAGAATGAAAATAAATTGTAATTTAAAAAATCAGCTTTCTCTATTAAATTAAAATTTTTTTTTAATTATATAATACAATACGTATTTTTAATAAAATATCACTTGCATCTGATGGTATATAAATTGTACTAAATTAATTGTAAAACGTGTAGAATTTGGATGAAAATTATGCTTTATTGATGTCAGCAGTTTCTTGCGTGTAATACGTTAGCGATCGTGGCGCATTTTCATAACGCATTTTCCTCTCTGTTGTTCCCATAAATTTCTACATTTAGAACTCTAGGTGGTTGATTTATGAGTCCTTCTACAACAGGGAAGGTATATCCGCGAGAGAGAGAGAGAGAGAGAGAGAGAGAGAGAGTTTCCCGGGGTCCGAAATTATGCAATAATTATGCGTTGATTAAAGAAGATCCACGCTGTTGAAGCTTCCTCGGCCATCGTAGTCGCATCGCAACACGAATGCTAACGAAGACGTTACTCAGAAATAAGGAACAGCAATTTCGCGCAGAAATGCACGCGTGTTATCTTCACACATTTCTCGCCTCGCATTTAATCGCGGGAGAGAAATTGTACGAGCGCGGTACTTAAAATGCGCGCGAAGAGCGCGAAAACAGATGAGTTACGTTCAAAGTTTAGATATATAGAAACATTTATCAATTCCGTTTACTTTAATCGGAATCATCGAAGTATAGCAGCAGGATAATACCGAAAGTGTGGATAGATTCATAAAATATTTTAAATTGCCCGCGGTAAATTGCGGCAGTAGTAAAAGTATCCATTACAAGATAAGGCGAATGATAAACGAGCAGAAGCGTCGCTTTCTTTGCGAGAAAACTGCTTTCTTGGGGGAGAGGGAGGGAGTAAGAGGGGTGGGGGGAAGGGGGCAGGAGGGGGGAGAGACTTACTTCCACCGGCGCGATACATTTTGCGAATCGTTAGTTTGCAACAAGAGTCTCAGAAGAGATCAGATAACTTTCCCGTGCGGCGCTTCATCACCGAGACAGAAGTCTTGAAGAAGACGTGAAGAGCCGTGTGTATAGGGTCGACGGGAAGTTGATGACGCGGATCTACACGGAGCAGATCTATTAAATGAGCTCGAGCGAAACGGACGGAGGGTGAGAAGCGGAATAAGCTAACCCGAACATATGACATCGTCGTCGTCGTCGTCGCCGTCGCCGTCGGTTGCCTCCCGATATCAAGGCAACGCGACGTCAACGCGAAAAAGCAGCTGACCGTAAAAAGACAATAAGAAGTATCAACGTATTACCAATAACATCGGCGGAAATCGAGATACGAGATAACTAAGAAATAAGAAGAAAGCATGTGCGAGAGAGGAAAAGAGACAAAAGACGGTAACATACATTTTGATTTAAAAGGATATAAGATATATAAGTGCGGACAACCGGAAGACTCTTTCTGTAACATTTTTCAATTCTAAAATTCCGAAATCTAGCAATTTAACTTCCCCGCGATGCTCTCGCGAAGCTCTATCCTACCACTCGCTTATTTGCGACGCGCAGAAAACTTTATGCCCCATATATTTATTTTAATGGGTTTACTTTACTGTTTGTTTTCAGCTTGCCTTTTCTATCATGTAAAAAATATTCAGGTCACTCCCTTCCTCAGAATCTACAAACTAAGTGCGCCACAAAGGCGGAATGAACAAGACCCCCACACTTCCCCCAGACCCCTCGCTGCTACGTACAGGCCGGGGTGCGTTTCTTCTTTGTTTACGAGCAGAATCGCGAAAGGATCAAATAACTTTCTCTCCGGGTTCCTCATCACGTCGCCCGGAGTGATCAAGGAAAAGAACGAACGCGCGTCCGCTGACAGTCTGCAAGTTGAATTCCCGGAGGAGAAAATAAAAACTCTTTTAAGTGACAAACTGCAGGCTATATGGATATCGCGACAATGATATTGCAGAGGTTACCAATGAATTCAGTTTCGTTCGAGATATTTGTCTAGAACGTAACACGATCTGCTGGTTTTTTAAGATAACGTTGTTTTCCCGTTAATTTTTTTTCACTAATTGCTTGAAGAAAAATTGTATTGAATTAAACTCTGAAATTCTTTTGTAACATCGTAATGGATAAAAATCGAATAAATCGAAAATAATGCTAAAAAATAAATTAAAAAGAATGCTATTCAGCAAATTATTGTTTCTACGACATATATCAATTTTTTTCAAATTGGACCCCAAATGTCGCATCTTGAGAGTCAATCATTTTTGCCACGTTCAGCCGAGATTCGTTTCTGCGGCTATTTCGATATCGCGACACGCACATAACACGGCCGTTCGTCAAGTGTACGAAACTATCGCTTAGATACGCGATTTATATTCGATGGAAATCGAAGGATATCCGGAGAGAGAGTGCGAGGCACGATTTACATCCCCCTTCCCCACCCTGCGCATGTTGGAGCGGGATCTTACCTCGCGAATTCTTCGCGCCTTTTCGATCACAGAATGCGCGAATTTGCATGCTCAAACCTTCCGCTTGATTTGAGTGCAGTGTCAATGCGCGTGCCAGATTGCGCGCATTATGTGCGAACATAGGAGAGTATTGGTCCGCATTTTTATCTGCGCAGATCGCATATATTCCCACGACACGCGTCGTGACATTATTACTTCTCATAATACGAGAAGATTGTTAAATATCATAAAGTTTTACAGATTATTCGGACTACGCGCGTAAAATCTATTTTAATCTATTTTCTTCATCTTATCGCATCGAGTAAATGATTCTTATAATTATCTTTTACTCTGCCACCTTTAATTGCGTGCATCAGCGTGATCTTTTCTCATCTTCACTGCTGCAATACACTCTATAATGTACTACGCTATACTTTCAGCCTCCTCTCGCTCTTCCCATAATTAAAAAAACATGAACTATACGCAAAAGAATAAATAATTCATCAAATATAATTTTATTATTCTCGGTCGGTGTCCTCCGGTGACTTATCAATCTTATATAAAATGATAAATTTATGAAACCTCCTATAATGTTCTGTATAATCCGATATGTATAATTCATGTCATACCGCGTGACCTAGTCCGGAACTGCAATACAGTCGCATCGTACGGTACGGTGGACGTTCTTACAGTATGACAAGTACGTTAGTCATGAAATAAGTGTGTGTCCCGCCGCAATATATACATATATATACAGCGCACCGACGCGACGTATCTTCGTGTACAACGGATATAACTCGTATATCACGCCTTTGATCGTATGCACGGTTGTTATTATCGCTATGAGGTATCACGCAATCATGGAGATGAAATGAATGTGATTGAGTCGCCCATAATGTATATGCGCAACCATAATTATACGCTTCCGCTGTACGAGAGAGCTGTGCAAGCTCATCGAAATAGCGGCAGACACTGGCGTGTGCGCAAGAAATTCGCGTTCGGGGGTCGCGCAAATTTCCCCGCGCGGCATTAAACGCTACGCGACCGCGGGCGAAAACTCGTTTCTTTTACGCGACTATATTTAACATGCGCTTCTAAGTTCTTAACTGCATTACATAAAAGATTTTTTTAACGTACAGCAACGAGGAGAAAAGGGAAAGACGAAAATGGTAAATTGGATCAAGGAAAAATTTGTTACGAGTACATTAAGCTCCAAGCAGTTAAAGAAAAAGGCTCTTTATGAAGAGCAATTAATTTGCACTCCGAAAGAAGTTACACGACTGTGATGATAGAGATAAAACGCGTCGCCTTCCCCGTTATATTCTTCACTCCTAAAAAAGATGCTTTTGCACCATGCACGTCTAGAATGTCAATATCCGGGCATCATGTTTATACCCTAATCGCATGCATGGCCGACCACCAAGAGACTGCTCGCCGCACGTGTCGCACCGGGCTACAAGGTCGTACCGATAATATTACTCTGCCACACTTATTCGTGTCTAAAAATAACACGAAAATATGCAACCAAGATAACGCGTTCAACATACTCGCAGAAACGTAAACTATCGAAAAATTCATCCAACGTGACGGATAAACAGAAAAGATACATTCGACATAAGAATGTATAAATTTCGACCCCAAATTATTCTCATCGGGAAGCTTATTACTCGAAAATTGATGAAAATTACAAAAGCAAATTCATTAGGCGGTGATCAATGAAATTATAAATATTTTAGCTCACTTTTGTTCAATTTTCATCAATTACCGAGAACCATAATAGACCCGCTGTGTCGATCTTATTTATAATAGTTTATCTAATTTTCCCTACTGCGACGAATAAATCGTGATGCTAATATTAAAAATAGCGATAGACACAGAAAATTCGCCTTCATGAGATATATCTTTTTAACTATAATAGTTTATATACTATAATAGTTCAAGAGTTTTGATAGAAGAAGCGAAATCAACGATATTGTTCTGTCTCTAAAAGTTTAAATTTCCAAAGACGTAGTCCAGAAAACGATACGTATATTTATCGTATGCATTTATATATTATAAATGTATTTATTGTCTAAATATATTTTCTCATTGTTCGCTCAGATATAAACTTTTTATCAAGCGTATGAGACCTAAGTGTGCGCTTAATAAACCAAACTTCCCCTAGTCAGTTCCCTGATCACATGTTTTACCGTTACGGCTCTTCCGAAGTTAGTAAACCACCCTCTATAATTTACTTAGATTTATTTTATTGTCTACCCCAACCTTTTGCTGGGCATTTAAACTCGACCGTACGTTACGATCCGACTTTAGTGTCACTCGAGCGTGCTCAGACGTCTCGGGGCTTTCTCGATCGCCGCATGAGCTTCGCTCGTACAGCGGCGGACAAAAATGTAAGTTCCGTGAGCCGTTACTCCGAATTTTTCTGACCGCGTTGACTGATTTACCGCCGTCCGCGGTCGGAGCCGAACATCCGGGCACCGATTCTCGCCAACTATACTGTATTTCGAGATCTAATTTGATTGTACGGAATTTCAGCACGGAAGAGAACGAGGGAGCGGATGCTGTAACGAGAGGCACGAGAAACGAGGCGAGCGATGAGCGTGAGAAGAAGGAAGATCAATAATCAACGGGCCAACGTAGAAAATCAATGCCGGGCGAAATGCATCCGGTGTATCGGGAAAATAGAAGCTACACGGATCTCCAAATGGAAACAAATGGAGCTAAATCGCACGAGTGCCGTGCCGAGCGAGTAGAGAGACTGCGGATGTGTATTCAGATGCGGCAATATACGAGAGGGAAGAGAGAGAGAGAGAGAGAGAGAGAGAGAAAAGAGGCCGGATGTTGGCCGTTACGTCTTGCTCGTCTATTTTACTGAGCAAATTTGCATATACATGATAACGATGCCGTGACTTTTGCTCATATTTAACACGTCGACGAACAGCAATGGCTATAACCGTTATAGCGAAGTTTATTTTGCCATGTATCCGCCTGTACCAAACTATGTTCCCCTGATTTTGGCACCACGCTTATGCTTCCCATTTCTTCGCTGACTTTTTTGTCTACACCAAAATTAAAAATAAATAATATTTGATATCTTTCTGATTTTTTTAATTTTAATTTTTTGATTTTAATTTTTTTAATTAATATTTAGTAATAAAGTACTATTTTAAAGTAATGAATGACGATCTACTCTAATTTTCGGGAACTTTTGTGTTTTTTTATATAAATCTATAATTATTTTCATAATATATAAATATATTAAAACATAATAAAATGTTGAATCTTAAAGATATTTTTATCGTTGTTGTCGTACGTTCAAATTAATTAATTATATGAAATTACTATACATTAAGTATTGTTAAAATTATAAGAATAACTAATTATCAATCACAACATGATTCTCATTGTTCATAGAAAAAAAATGCAACGTTCAATCTCGAAAAACAAACTTAACATTTTTTATGCAATCCAACAATATTCAATCATTAAGCTCTATAATAAGCGACTGGAAACGGACATAAGCACTGGAGTATCGCGGGTGGGGCGGAAAAGCTGCAAAGTTAGAGAGTGAGTTCTCCATTTCTGCAGCCTCAACGGCGTTCCGGTAAATAAGCCTCGGAAACAAAGAGGAAAAGAGCAAGAAGATTGCGTGGATTCCATTTAGAAGTGTATTCGAGTCCTTCCTTGCATTTACTTATCCGCGGCGATTGTGGTTTTCAACATCGCTCCTCGCCTTTTACCACTACTAAAACAGCATGAATTGGGCTTGCAGTACAATCAGATGTTCTAGCTTACATCAAGGACAGTGCAATTAGTGTCGGAGTATTGATGTAAAAAAAGTAAAATATAAAATTAATCGGTATCACTTATATTAAAAATATTCAAACTGCACTCAAGTTATAAAAAATACTCAAGCTTTCATTAATTCTCGTTGTGTTATTAAACGTAATTAACACGCTCTATCCGCAATTTAGAAAAAGAAACTATTTTTAGAAGAAGTATTAATGTTCGTCCGCAATAGAGTAAATTTTTTACCATTAATCGCGTTGGCTCTCTCAGGTAATTTCATTAGGACACACCGAACTTACGAGGAGAGTTCATAAATTCCGCTTAAGTACCAACATCGCCGAGTCCCCTCCAACAGCCACGAGATACATCTTGATCAATTAGTCGAATGATATCATCCCGTTACATGATATTTCCATTTCTCGCTTCAAATACGATAGATCGCCATCATTACTCGATGGGCATTTCAATGCCTGTGTGCGCAATTTATTCGAATACTCTATGCGGGTTTGCGAGATTAATTACCGTTAAATTTCCATGATTAGTACACACGATTAGATCATTCGTGTCAGCTGTAATTAGTAATAACATCTATATACAATTTTTGTAATACACAAACTGACAAATATTTTCTAAAGTTAAAGTATATGTAAGAATCACTTAATAATTTTTGTATACTTTGTATACTTGTAAAAGTGATAAAATTAATCCAGATACGAAAAAACCATCGTTTGTAAAAAAATCGGAAAATCATCGTGTACTAAGCTGTACACTAAAGATTAATAATATAAATGACGCGGTAACTCCAAAAAAAGTTATTCCCTAAATGTATTAGACTACGCATTGAAGATTTAAAAATTGAGAATTGCGAATTGAAGATTAGAATTTGACAGATTAGACAATTTTAATTTTAATCTCCGTTTTGTTTCCGTCGGTTGAATTCTAATCTCCAATGTGTAGTCTGATACGGACTTTACAGTCGTTTTATCACAGCGTATTGTTCATCATCGTAAGATTTCTCCAAAGTGAGCACAAGCCAGCGGAATGCACATTACAAACTACCGCGGTGACAATTTTTTTATCGCCGACACTGCGGCTTTTACCACACCGGTAGATCGTAAAAGTGTCCGCGCGCGACGTCTTTTACGATACCACCGAAAAACTTTGTCGTCGAGTTCGTTTTTGCACGTAACGGCGCACTCTCCCTCACTCGCGATTTACGAACATACATCGGCCCCGAAAAAATATTGGCACGAAGAATTTCGTTACATTTCCCTTACATCTTGGATATATTTTTTTTATTATATCAGGAAAAGATATATTAAGGTGCAAGTTTGATAATACATGAAATTTAATAATACATGTTAAATTTGCCAATTTAATTTATCATTAAACATTCATAAAACGACCTGCAATTTATATGTAAAAACGTCACACATATCTAAAATTAATATTGTAATATTCAATATCGAATATCTTGATAATTAAACGAGTTTTAAAAATAAGATTTCTCTTCCTATATCAAATTAAACTATATCAAATTTCTACATCAAAATAAACTGTATCAAGTGCCAACTAAAATAATCTAGTTCAATTTCTAGCTCAGCTTTTAATAACCAAACAAGACACTTTCGGAGTTAATTATGCAGTTTTAATTATGCACTTTCTTAGTAGTGTCAATTAAAAAAAATCAACTTATTGAAGTACAATTTATTAAAATGTTCGTTTTATAGAGTCTCTTAATAGATACTCCTATTTATTATTTACCTAATAAATAATCGACAAACATCGTGTAAAAAGATGAAAATGTGTCATCCTATAAAGCGTACATTAATTTTTAAAATTAAATAGATCACGTTAATGTGACATCCCTCAAGTAACACAACATTCAATAGAATAAAATGAGGTTAAAAATAATGAGTGCAGTGGCAAAAGATGAAGATATATAAATAAGAAACTATACCTACACATAAATAAGAGAGAGAGAGAGAGAGAAAGGACTGCACAAACTTGTCAGATGCACGCATGAATAGCAGACGCCTTTCACCGACTGGTTAATGATAAGAAACACTTTCACGAAAGAAGAAACCATAATATTTAAGTAGATGGAAAGTTCACGTTGTCTCTATTCACTTCGGCAAAGTGTGCATCGCATTTATAAATTACACGACGTGACCGAGGCTTCATTTAATCAAGCCGCTTATCAAGGACGCGCGTTAATTGAATTTTGATACTCAAACTCGTTTTCGTAAAATAAATAGAAGCTGCTGCGAAGTTAGAAGTCGCTTTACATAAATTACATCGACAGAGCTCATAATCAGAGACACTTTTCGAATTACTCCAATTTCCTCCTACATTCGCTGCACATTCGCTACATTAAATGTCCGTTACGGATTAAGTCGTTAAATTGGAACTGCGGTCGAAAAATTCGAAAGGCGAGTAAGCTAGTTTCAATTTACGAATATTTAAGAATATCAAAATAAACTGATGTTTATTCATCGGTTTTATTTCTGATCAAATCTGATTTATTTCTCTCGTCTCGCTTCAATTTAGTACAAAAAAAACAATATCTCACAATTATTCTGCAGTAGTATCAATTTTTTTTAAATAAAATTTTAGAAAAAGAATTAGTCTCACATTATTTATGGAATTTACGCGCAATTATAAAATACAACGCAGCGGTAAGCCATACACGTGTAAACGGAATTTTAACCAAAGCTTTCGCGACACGTTACAGAGAACAAGGATGTTCTTTACTCTCAATATGTTTGCCCTGAATATTAATGCACGAATGAGAATATTTATAGGGCTTCCTCAGTTGCTACGAAGTTACTGCGGTAAATTAGTTCTACCTTTGACGTAGTATTAGCGATCTGAAATTTAGTTATTTGCTTTTATATACCGTGAAATGCAGAAATCCGCCGTTGCCGTCGAACTCCGCGAAAGACAATACAAGTTCTAAAGTTACTACTTCCCGGCGCGTTCAAAATTATTCGCGAAGCGCGTATACCGTTCATACCGAGCGTTCTACATTCAATTGGGACAGTTGATACTACGTCTGTTGACGAGTGTCGACAAGATTTGTTTGATCTGTCAATTGGTAGTGCGGATTCTCTGTGCGAAATCGCGCGCTCGCGTCGTAATTTGTTCCCTGCGGCGTGGCGAGTGGAAACTGGCCCGAGAAATTGGCCGCTTTCTTGTGTGCAAACAGCGGCGCCCGGGCTAGTTTCGGACCAAGCCCAAAGTGTTGAATGTTGATTTTTCCCGATGAATCATTCAATTACGCCAATTAAGCTTGTGTCGAACGATGATATTCTGTTTTACCACAATACAGCGCGACCTAAATTCCCCCGCTGTCTCTCTCTCTTTCTCTCTCTCTCTTTCTCTTCCTCTCTTCGCGTTTGCCTGCATGATCGGTCAAAAGCAGATTTGTCAGAACACGCGTGAATCCGTGCAGAACTAAAAGATCCCGCAAATACCAGACTTTTTACAGAGAGAATTTCGACGATTGAACGGATGACGTAATTGCGTAACACGTATCCACAGAATTTAAATCTCCAACTTTAAATTGTTTTACGTCACATCGATAATTAGAACTTAAAAGAACAACAAAGTGTTATAATATTACTAACGTACTGTAGTTTTACTCGATTAAAAAAAACGATCGAACGCTGTCCCAGCTTAAGAAATTGTACGGCCATACAAATAATGATAATAACTGTCCTCTTTTGTGTATGCGGTATTATTAATTAAAAACTCCCGCGACCGGTAATTAGAACGTTAATTAAGGCCGAGAATTTCTGTCAGAATGTGCAACTTTGTTTGCGACTTTAGGTTTGCAGCTCACTTTGCTATAATTACAGAAAGCACTCTACTTTTCAGCTAAGTCCAACGACGAACTCTTCCCCAACTCGTTTCCATTCTCCCCAAGGCAGCCGACCCGCCCGCCCCTCCGCCGCTGCCATAGTGAAATTATTCGATGCCCCTCCCTATCTTCGGGATGTTATTTGAGACATGGGATCTTTCATCCTACCTCCTCGTTCAGTCTCTTGGGAGATTTACGAGAGCCGGTCTCTCTATCCGAATTTTCCAAATTTTATTCCGCGAATTTCATGTTAATTACGCAAGCTTGAAATTCTCGATATTTACGTTATCTTGTACGTATGTCGTTTAGAATCGCTTTGCTGTTTTATCGCGTAAATTGCATTCAGATCTTAATACCTCATTTTCGCCATTTTTGTTAAACAAGAAAAACAGCAATCGGCGTATTATCGCAAATTTCGCTGAAAAAATATCAGAAATAAAAGCAGATTTTTTCATATTATATTGTAATGTTTGAGATATTATTTTTTACACTCCAAAGCGTGAAAAAGTATCAAATAATTATCAAAACAATTCCGTACATCACTTACATTTGAGAGATCTCTTGTGGAAATAAACACCTAAATGACACAAACAAAATAGTTAAAAGAGCTGAAGAGATGATCATAGTTTTCCAATTATTCTCGCGTATTTACGACACATGAGATACTAACAAATGTTGAATTCAATCGAAATTCAATTTTACAGCATTATGTGTACTGCTACAGAACGGATTTAGCGTTCACTCATTTTCGATACATGCGTGGTAGTAAAGCGCGGTATTCGCGGTATTACAATGGCAAATCCGGTGTGCATTAACACGACATAAAACTACCGCTAAACCGGTAATCGAATATCGCCTGAGTAATAGCTCGTCGCAACCTTCTATCGCGCTACCCGATAATCGTATGACAAAATAACGATGCATTAAAGACCGATTATTACAGTGTATTAATGTATATCCAGCCACTCACTTTTACAGTTCTCGTCTACAAGACAGAATATTTATTTAGAAACTAACATATTAAATACATTCGCCTTGCGATTATTATTTATAAATTTATTAACACACAAAAATCAGAATTTTGGAGATTTTATTTCTCCATTTTGTAATTTATTCAAAATTGTAAAGATAATTGACGTAAAAATGTCGATTAAGTGCTAAATTTAAGTGAAGGAAATATGCTTCAACTTGTTAGTTTTCAGTGTTATTAATCGATACTCGAAATTTCCATAAATTTCCGTAAAAAAAATTCGTAAAACGATACACGGATATTTACATTTATATAAATTTTGTTCTAGGTGACACCTCGCGAAATATCGCGGGGTTTAAGCGAAGGTATGCAAAACCTAATGGAGAGTTTGCCACGGTTGCTCTGTGGCTATCGTAAATCCGAGGGCTGTCGCCACTTATTGCAGCCAATGTACTGTGCGGCGAGCGAGAAAGGAAGCGACAAAGAAGCGGTCCGATGGCGAAAAATTTGCATGATACTCCTGTATTTATGTGCGGTAACAGCAGCGCCCGTAATGGGCACACTGTCGCGGTTGGTACGATCAATGGGATCCACGAGAGAGTGATCTCTCTCAAAGATCGTCAATCGAATCGTCGGTACTATGCGCCAGGCGGGATCAGCTCGGGGAAAATGTGAAAAATTCGAACGCTGATGGAAATACGAGAGAGGAAAAGAGATACAGGGGAAAGCACGAAAAGAATCAGAGCGAAACAGAGAGACATATATATATATATATATATATATATATAGAAAGAGAACGAGAGAATGAGAGCAAAAAGCTCAGGAAGAAGCGAGAGGAACGCACAGAAACACAGATGGAACCGCGCACGAAGAGCGCGAAGCTGGAAGGGTTGTAGCAAGAGCTGGTTGCAGGTCAATTTAATCCTGGACGGTAGTTCGAGTCCACTTAAGTATCTGGTAAATAGATTCCGATTGAGAGTACCTATCCCAGATCCCTGCAGACATTCGATTCTCTTTGCCTCGCTCGGAGCGCCGAGCACACCCACCGCCTCCTAGATTCGCGATTCTCTCTCACCGCATCCGTCCGCATTCTGTCCGCCCTATCACCCATTTCCCTCTCCCCCGTGTATTCGAATCTCGAGTCTAAGACAAAACGAAGAGTTGCTCTCTCGATGCCGTGGCGTTAATATTCAAATCAATACTCATTCGGACGTCGATTTCCGGCCATCGAGAGGATCGCGACTCGTTGACGCAGCATCGTTTAAGAGTATCAAGATCGCACATCGAAAGATATTCGCGTGATCGCGGAAAATAATGATTGCAGAGGCGCTATCGTAGTTTCTTGAAGCATATAAAATAAATTAAAAACTAAAATAACTGTTAAAATAAAAAAAATTCTAAAACGATAAAAAATAATTGTTCCCTATATTTAAGCTATCGCAGTCGGGGATGACGGATTTATCGATAATCAGGCTTAAACTTCTTAAGACTAAGTGACAGATTTGCCGATGCATATCGCTTAAACCACTACAAATTCAGTTCCGTTTCTTAACTTTAAAATTTATGCTAATTATTTTGTAATTATGCAACAAGATAGATTAAACCGATTCTGTTTTTCTCACCCGCCTCTCTCCTGCTATCGTACTTGTCAAGAATGACACTCCTTCAAGAGAATGACGCTTACTACATTAATCATTTTTTAATATAGAAAAAAATTATGTAGTATTACTTGTTTATGATATTATTTGTAACCATTATTAATCAAAAACAAAATAAATATTACAAGTTTTCAATAAATCGATTTTTAATCAATTATTATTTATTTATTAAAGTGTATTATATTCATTTTAATATTGAATTTCACATATAAGAAATATGTGAAAGTTCTAGATTGTGTAAATCTGACTGAATTATTTTCCAATGATAATTGTGTTATCATATCGATCTGCTGTAAGCTTATTGAAAATAAAACTCAAGAATATATAACAATTTGTATCTAATAATGAAAAGTAACTTAATATCGTATGTCAATTGATATTCGTATTATTGTGAGAAATTTTCAATCCCGTCGCAATGGTTGGAAATAATTAAAAAGTCACAAGAAATCCATGTCATTAAATGCTAATTTATTCAAGATCCGATCGTTCTCTTGACCGCATATTATCTTTACGACATCTTGTCGACATGTAGTGTCATACAAAGAAAGACGATATGGATTTTCGCGTTGTCCTCTTATTGCTCTCAATTCGCGACCTGGTTTTGCGAGCTGCTCTATTTCGTTTGAATAAACGAGCACAAGAGGAATGTCACAGGAGTGCGTTCCTTGTTTTACGTTCTCTCTCTATCTACCTATCTCTTTCTCTCTCACGGCTCGCTTCGTCGAGAATGCGCTCGTTACCTCGCACGATAAAATTTGTCAATTATATTCCATAATGGAGAATGAATGCGCACACACGCAGCGTTTTATCTCTCGTCCGAAATGCCTTTCAATGTTACGCGCGACTTCATAGGAAACGCGTTTCGAATACGATTTCGCGTGCAACTTAATATTACCTACATTATCAGAGAGCTTTTCTCATATCAGAGAGATACCGACACCACCATTTCTTCTCCATGAGGCTTTACTTCTAGGAAACTTTACCTCTAGAATCTCTCACGAGATATTATACCTTGCAGTTATCAGAATAAATGATTATTGAATTTACAGAATTTATAAATTATGCAGTTCCTAAATATTGTATATTCTAGTGAATTTCGAGCAATCTACATTAATCACCATTAATAATACTATTACATCAAAAATGCTAACAAATCGGCCAAGTCGATTAATGATGTATCAAGCTCTAAATTTATTCGCATGTATATATTTTTATACGCATAATAAATCAAAATGATATATTCCATATTCATATTAAATGTCTGTATTATCATTTGTTCTCTAGTCCATCTATTTCGAGATAATAGATATATGAATTATTTATCTATTCCGTTAGATAAATTGAATATTAATTTCGCAACAAATAATGAATTACTCACCCTATGATTAATTCGCTGTTCGATCCGTTGTTCGATGTCTCCAAGACATTCTCTTTCTCCTCCTCTTCTCTTTCCTCTCAGGACTTTCCTCATTCCGCACAGACTGCACACAGCACACATCACTGGAAAAAAAAAATAACAATAACATTACAATAATTTAACAATCAAGCTTAAATAGTTATATTAAAGATTAAAATAATTTAAATCGAATGTTCAGTTAACATAACAAAAATTAAACGCTAATTTTACTTTTCAAAATATTAATAATATTTAGTAATTATACCAAATGGTTGAATATATGTATATATATATATATATTTATATATATATACATTAAATATATACTGTATATATATATAAATGTATTGCATCAATAGATACGCTGAACAACCGAAATGCAACAATCGCGTGACATTTTGCGCAACGCTTTTCTTTATCCAACTTCGCATTCGATCCGATCTCATTTCGCGTATCATCCCGTGCTCGAAATTCGAAACAACCTCTATATAATTATTCAGTATTTATGGCTGGCTCGTCGCGATTGCGTTTCGAGGAGCAATGCAAGCAGCACGATATGACTATCTGCCCGCTCGAGCATTTCTATTATACATATACCAATGATAGCGTGGCAAAATCTTACGCAGCGCGCTATACATATATCGCAAAGCAAATCGAGATGCCTGCAGCTGTTATCGTTATTAAAATATTAAACGAACCTAACGTTTTGCAATACGAATATTCCGTTTCTGAATTCAGGAGTAATGCGACAGCGACGCGAAACGGCCACCTGCCCGCTCGATGAATAGCGCGGTGGTTGACCTTGTTTACGCAGCGACGCGCGCTATGAAAACAAGCCAAGGCCTCCCCGCGGTTGTTATTGTACCGAAATGTTATACGAATCTTTCAAAATACGAATATTCTGTTTCTTAACTCAGCGGCGTAAAACAACCACCTGCTGACCCGCCCGCGCCGAGTGTCTCGGTCGGAATGACGACGCGACGCGCGGCGGCCAGCGGCAGCTAACCTTGTTTACGCAGCGACGCGCGCTGTGCGCCACAAAAACAAACCAAGGTCTACGACTCGGTTATCGTATCAAAATATTTGTTATACGAACCTTACGTGTTTCGTAGTAGGAATTCTCTCTCTCTCTCTCTCTCTTTCTCGCCGAATATCGTGTTTCTCACTTCTCGGTTTGCCGCGACGCGCGCTGTTATGATACTTGCGTGACATTCGATCGCGGAAATCGCGGAAATACACAGTCGATTGCAATCGCGCGCACACTTAAGCGTCAATTGACTACGTTCGCACAGTTCCTTTCGCGGCATCCTCTCGATATTAATCACACACGGATTTATTGAAGCGAAAAAACGATGCGAAAAAGAGCACGAAGCTGCGAGCCGTGCGGACAGCTCGGCAACTATGACGTCACGCGAATTAGCAAGATGGCGGAGCGCGCAGCGGGACAAATTACGCGGCTAACTTCACGCGCTATTCGCGGCGACGGCGCTATATACCTGTTGCTTCGATCTGTATTTTCGCGCACTTTTTGAATTTTAAACGACTTACGCAAAAAGTGGTATATGATCGCGTATTGTAACATAAACGCAAATTGAAAAAAATGATGGGATGATTGCTTATAATAGGGTAAAAGAAGAATCTCTGTAAATCTAATTATACTCTCATCATTAAAAAAAAATCGACTATATGCCATAATTAAGTGTTAATTCATTGTTGTAGTCGCGAATTTATTGTTCCTATTCATTCGTAAGAAATTAATATCAAAAGTGCTGATTTCATATATATGCATAATTTACTCTAGCAGCTCCACTATTAAAAATACAGTAAAAAAATACTCTTAGAATACAGTAAAAAAAAAAATAGATATATCAAAATTTTTCATTACTTTTTTATCTAAAATACTGCAAAGAATCAAGAAATTTTTTTAACAACTTAAACAAAGAGCAATTGCAGATCAAGATATTTTAAGAGAAATAATTCTAGAAATATCTTAGGATCAAAATTAATATCTTTAATGTATTTTATTTTTGTACGTGGGCTAGCACCGCCATAAATATATTTATTTATTTTAACACATATAAATTTTTTAATTTTATTTTAAATATATTTACTTTAATAAATAAATTACTCACAAGAAATATATCTGCTTCGATAAATACTTCGAAACACATAATCGCGCAAGTTAATTAACTGCGCGATCTCATTAATTGCCTGTCATATGGTACACAAATTATTTAACTTTTTCTCGAATGATTGATTTATTAACAGAAATTTGTAAAACTTAAATATTAAATCTAAGTTCGAGACAAATAACATTTATTTTTGTTTCGGTTGGAAAATGAAAATTAATTTTCAATTACTGCTTTTTCCAATTTTGATCACTCACGAGAGAAGTTGAAATTATGTGATTTTAACAAATCAAATAAATAAATCACTGCACACTTTTCTTTTTTTTCAATTATATTAAAATTTCACGCGCACAAATGTCACGTAATTTTATTCGTTTTACAATTAGAATAATATTGAAAAAATGTGAAAACAAGTTAATAAGAAAAATTAATTTAGAGAGTAGTTTATATTTCGACAAAGCCTTATCGTGTTCTTAGATGACCGCGTCCGTTCGCAGCCGAATCTCGCTCGGACCAAGTTTCATGTTAACATCGCTTTCGTCGCAATTTATTTCCGAAGGTTGCACAATTTCAAGGGAAGGAAGGTAGCACTTGCTCGAGTACTCGCATAGAAATTAGACTTGTTCTCCGATGCGCCGCCGACTCGTTCGGCCGTGAGTAACGCGGCGGACGACTTTTACGCATCCGCGCGAGCTGCAGCGGGCGTAATCTACCGGAAACGCGGTCGGCACGCGCGTTACAGAATAAAATACTTTAAAGGCAAACTTTGAATGGCTTGTGAAACCACGATACCCCTCCCTCATCCCCTCCGTCGATGCGACATGCCGGAAGCATAACGATCACAACGGAAGTATATACGTCACGTACATGTAATCGGCCGCATCTCCACGATTCTCGTTCGGGCAGGCGGGATGGAAGGGGGAGAGTTTATTCGCGAGCACGGTGGCTTAAAGGTCTTCCATCCGAGGGCGAAGGGCAAGGGAGGGTGAGGGGGAGGGGGGGGAATAGCGGGGAAAGAATATCTCTCCGCGGGATAAAGTTTTAACTAGTAGCTCGGGGTGGTCGGAAACTCCGGTGAAGCATATTCGAGAAAATGGCTCGTTAAAGAGTGAGGCGGCGCCGAATCAGGAAGCGGCGCACGATAGGAACAGAGGTCGGGATATGGGGGTTAGAAAGGAATGGTAGGTAGTAGATTGCAGACGGGGGCGGGGGGGAGGGAGGGGGAGGGGCAGGAGGGAAGGACCCGGAGTTATAAGAGGCGGGGAGATAGCGAGTTAAGCATGCAAATGCTTACACAAAATGTAACGTCGATGTCGCCGCATAACCGCCGCCGGTGCAGGCGCGCCGCGCGCCGGTTGCGCTTCCTGCAGCGGTCCTCCTCGTATCATCCCCTCCTCCCCCCCCCAACCCTCTCGCTCGCAGGAGCGCCTCCGGTGTACCGATGCTCGGTCGTGCTCGACGATACGGGGGCAATGCAAATTGCAATGTTGCATACATAATATACACGGTACGACTGCGAGCGATCTTGGAGACGCGCGCGGATGTCGGAAGACAGCCGCTCGTCGGGCATGTCCCTTCTGTTGAAGGAGGATCTTATTCGTAAATTGCTGTCCGAGGATCCAACTGACGGAGAATCCGCTCGCGGATGTTCTGGAAGTGTCGCACGCGGGCGGACGAGGAGGTCTTTCACGGATTATACGCCGTATATGATGACTGCCGCGCGCCATCATCGGCCGGATGATCGAGGATGGAAATCGGATCAGCATCCCCCTGGCGCTTTTAATACACGAGAATGGAGAGAGGGAGTGCCAGAGGCAGAGCGAGCTAATGTGCGAGGCGTATCTATCCATTGTCTTCGGTCAGTGGATTGATGGATTACGGCGGGAAGATACATCGACCTCCCCAGGACCTCCCCTGCGCGCACAATCGCGATTCGCTTTCGCTGCACGGCCGTCCGCCACCCAAGGCGGCCGCTTTTAATGTCCGTTGAGAGATAATTTACAGGCGGACCGGGTGCTGGTACCGCGTGCAATTAACAGCAGCCCCGGACTGCTGGACGTCTTCCGCGTTCAATTTCACACGGCCGATTTAATCCGCGGCATTTCGTCATCAAGTGCCCACTGTACTGGCACCATTAATCGACGCTCGCTTAACTTGAGGATGACTCGCGAGATGTTCATCAAAACGTAAACCCACCATTTCCGACCAACATTGCGAAAAAGTAATATTCGTGCTTTTTTTAGCTGACGTAACGTCGCTTTGCGATGTTACAGACTCGTACGTAAAAAAGCTTGGGATAATTTAACTTCTTGTTACTGTATATTCATTTCAACAACGCAGCTCCAAAAGAAACGGCAAATATTTTCGGACGACTTTTTCGTTTAACGTTCCGTCGGGATTGCAAATTCAAAGAGATATTCTGGATTATCTAAATCTGGAATTTTTGGATTATGAAATACATATATACGCGTGATAAAAAATATGTTTAATTAATATATTGATATAAAAAATTCGGGAAAATAGAGAAACATAAAAATAAAAGTTATATTATTATAAAAATTAAAATATCGCATTTTACCTGAAAATGATTAAAGAGGGGAAAAAATGTAAAATCTATAAAAATAATAATTTATATTCGCTTTGAATATTTCGAATCACAGAAATGATGTTTATCTAAATACAAGAAAAAGAAATACACAAAGAATGTGTATGTAGATATATGTTGCTCACCAAATTAAGCAGCGGAGCGCAACGTGCGACTCGAATCGCTTGCGAGTGGCGTTTTACTTATCGCCGGCAGATCCCAGATGTTTCGCCGACGTCTTCCGCCGATATCGGAGAGGTACGGGTGGCATGCCAATTGCTCCGGCTTGTTCCGCTCTCCGCTCGTGCAGAAGCAGCCGTGCCGGAAATATCCGGGGACGTATACCACCAGGGAATTCATCGCCGTCCAATTTTGTCACGCGACCTCGCAGAAACGTCACGCACGAAAAGTCGCGGATATGCGCGTCGAGGTTTATATACGCGTGTGCGTCGCGTACGATAGATTTCCGCTTCCGATCCGCTTTCCATCCCCCGTATACGCAACTACGAGAATTTTTTCCGTGTGTACATTGTGAAAACGCAGGTAATTTCGATATTTTAATTTTATTTTTATCGTGCTTCCCGTATTTTTTTCAACTGCGTTTTTTTCTCTCATTGCACGTTCGGATGCAGCAAATGATATGTAAATTTGACAAAAATTCGTTTCCAATTTTCGCGTGTGTATGTTTTTTGAGCACATATACCTATTACATAAAATATTATTTTCCATCTTAAATTAATTCGAAATTATAACATTAATACTGTACGTATTAGATAGACACTACGTACTAAAATTCACGAATTATACATTTGATTTGTAAAAATTGAAATATTCAAACTACATTTGATTAAAAGATAATTTATAAAAATTATAGTAATATATATGGTAAAAATTTTTAATATTTGTTTTTTTTAATCTCTCTGATTCTGTATCCACTCACTAAATGAAAATTATAAATTATATCAGTGAATATACAAATATTTTCGTACAAATTTTCTATTTTAATGTATGTGAATCTTTGATATTTGCCGCGATATATTCGATACATTCTAAGCGGGTGAACGAAACGGGAAGAATAAAAGGGCGACTTCCATACGGGCGGAAAGAATATCTTTCTTCCCTTTGTTGTTGCTTCGCGCGGCAGTTGGAAAGTTGTAAACGGAAGATCTTCCGAAGCAAGTTTCTTCCGAGAGAAGAGAATGTGACGCGCTTCACGTGCAACGAATACGAAATAAGTGTTTATTCAAAAAGGAGGAATATAAATGAACGCGTCCGTATCTTCAAAAGCGCAAGAATAATAAAGCCTTTTACAGTACGTTAAAATGCCAATAAATTAGTCGTGATTATACACAGTAATATAGCGTAGTTAATAATAATAGCGGTATATATCCGGCTGTGTTTAATTTCTAAGTAAGTTGATATTATACTAAACTATGTACAAGCTCTTTAACGCTGATATAGTTATTATTAGACGAAAAGTATTAAACTTGTATTAACTTTCGAAACTTTGATAATTACAAAATGTAATTAATACATACACGTCCTTTATAAATAAAAAGTATACTTTAATTTATTTAATATATGCTTCATTCTCCGCCTACAGTTATTTCGTACATTCGAGATGATCAAGAGTAAAATGTTGTACAAAGTTGAATTAATATCCGAAATTCAACTTAACGCACAAGCAAAGTTAACCACCAGCTTCACCACCTTCGCCATGGAATACGAGACATTGGGATACTCTGGAGTTGTGGCAAACAATTTGTCCGTGAAACCTCAGCTTGACTTAAACCACAGTCTAGAATTTGACCATCCAATGCTGGAGATCGATAATTGAGGGAAAACGGAGAAGAAAATCACAGAAGCGAAAACACAGATGTGAAAACATAAATAACACATAAATCGGTTAATATTGGGTTTAAAAAGCCATAATCAAAATAAAACCGCCACTTTTAATATTTTATTACATTATTAAAAGTAACAGTAATAAAATATTAAAAGCGGTTTCATCTTTATAAGTTTTTAAATATTAGACAGTTCAGGTGTTTTTGTTTTCACATGCTTCTGTAATTTTTATATATGTAACTACAGTCGATTTTAATTTATCACGATATATAAAGAGAATAGAAGAATTTATAAACAAATTGTTTTAATAACTAAATAAGTATATAAATGCTCATTCAATTTCCATTTTAATATAATCCTGTACAAAATATATAATTTAATGTATTTGATAATAACGAATTAATAACAGATTAAGAGCAGATAGAGGTGCATAATTCATTAAATTATTTTCCAGAAATCAACCTGACATTATTAATTTATTAAAGATATTTAGGATTTTCATTTCAATACATGAAAAACAATTTAATTAATTATGCATTCATCCACATTCAAGTTTTATTAGTATGTTATTATTACCAAATGAATGTATATAAAGCTTTTGTTACCTTTTTTTGTGCAAGTTAGCAAAATAGTTTTATTTGACATTTTGTTTAACTTAATTGCAATAATGTTGTGATATGTTTAATTATATTTTAATATAATAAATCGGCTCTCGTAACGTGAAAAGTGATATTTTTCATTATCTAATAGGGAAAGTGAGAAAAATGAGATTTTTCATTATCTAATAGGTATAGGGAAACATTTATGATTCATTTTCATGTTATCTTAGCCGTCATTCCTAAAGATAAGTTCGTTCATTGATTTCTTTTGCTCGGTTCGGCTACGTTGATTTATTTGTTATCCCCTGTGCCGTTTGACATTACACGTTATATCCCCGTGTCTCGTTTGCTCAGCCCACGTCCGAGCGGCTGGCCAAAGGGTACAAATTTTCCGAAGAACAATTTTCGCGGACGTGAGAGAAATCGAGTCACGCCGTGGCCGGGACCTCGCACCGCGAAACTTAGCTCAGTTATATGAGTTCGCGACTGTCCTCAGACATCACCGATGCGCTAACTCGACACGTACCCCACGTCTACGACGCGATAAAAATGAATTTTGTTGGAAACGGGCCAACAGAAAGAATGGACGGGCCAACGAAAGCCTGCTACGATCCTTTTACGACCTGTTACAAACTGCCGTCGGAAGTACGTTACAATCCATACGAAGCTAAATGACGATTCGTCGAGAAGGTAAAGAGAAGTTACTTTTGAGTAAAACGCAAGATAGGTTTCCAGCGATAGATTTTAATTCACATGAAGTGTGTATGTATTACATACAAGCGCGCTCTCGGTAATTAGATTACAAAATCAAAGCAAAGACGACGCGAGGGATTTGTCTTTGAAGAACTCGTCAATTACGAAAGTACCAACTTTCGAATGTGTGTAGACGGAGCTTAAGAACTAATTCGATTTTTATAACAAACTCGGTGCGCGCGCGCGCACGCCACCACCTACGGCATAAAATCAAGGGAGAAAGCTGAGGAGCAAACTTTGAACTTTGCTTTCGAAGGCGTCTCCCCGTCTTTGCGGTTGAGTTGACATGGAAATGAAAGGAAGTCTCCACCCTTCAGCAAACTGAAGTGTTGCGTTGTTTGATTTGCGGCTTTTGCGACAGTACAATAAAATCCGCTGTGATAATTTTAATTCGCCCTGCTGCACACCTGGCGAAAAGTACATTACCCACTGTTTTCTCTGGATAAATTTATTCCCGCCAATCGGCTATCTCCGAAAAATGAAAATCCATGAAAATCACGAGTGCAATAATAATTCTGTAATAAAATATCGTACTCTGTTGCAGTACGAAGAGAATGAAAGAAATACATGTCAGTTACATCAGTAATCTGTAGCAAAAACACGAATAATAATTAAAATCAAATATATAAATTCCAAATTAATTTATTATAAGATAAAATATATTCCAAAATTAAATTAGTGCAAACGATCATACAAGTACACTGAGAAAAGTAATCTTGCAATTATAGCGAGAATTATTTAGGTACGAAAAATTAGCTAAAACGGATAAGTGATTAATAAGCACTGCAATACAACACACGTTTTGTATTTAATCAATATAGATAACAGAGACAGAAATTATATCTGAACTATTTGTCAAATTTAGCAAGAAAATTTCTCTATGACGTTTGATCAGTCCAGACTCCAATCATGGTTGTGAGACCTACATTTTCTTGCATTTATTCTTAGAATATTGCTGCTATAAATTCGACGTAGACAATTTTTTAGCAGATACAAAAAATAGCGATATAATTTAAGAGTAATATTTAGAATTCTAACTGGAACAGCGAACCATTTCCCTGACTGTACATATCATTAAATGTACGCGCATCTTACAATTAGATTCAAATACCTACTTTACAAGTCGAATATAAAAAATTCCTTTACAACAGAATAATCTCCCAAATAAGAGAAGTACAAAGCATTGTGAAAGAAATCCAATGTATCTGCAATAAAATAAGAAGTATATAGACTAGTAACGTGATATTACCAGAAAGAATTAAAGAGTTCTGTAGAAATCGGGTAGGAGTGGGGGAGATGGAGCCAGGCTCTTTGAATCTTTAGAACAATTTCTCGAGATAAGGAGTTACGTACCAATGAGAAAGTATTTTCTTAATTATCGCTCTCTTCTGGATACGGCACGGTAGAGAAAAGAAATAGGAGAGTATTGGAAAGGAGATCTCTGCAAAGAGACCCTTGACTGATACGCGTTTCGAGATAACAATTTGCTGCAAAACGAACTGTAGAAAAACACTTGCTTATATAACTCACTTTGCAAATGAATTCTTTGATGTAATGAGAAAACTTTTTAAAACACCGGCGCCTTAACGGCGATATGTTCTACTTTGTGTATATGATGACTTATATATGTATACATTATCATAAAAATTGTTTTTTTTTCTTCCCAATTCTCGAAAGAGAGAATTAACAAGAAAAAATATAATTCTTTGTCTTTAAACACACCTGAAATTAATATTAAGATATTCTAGTTTCAATCTTTTAATTAATTTACATGATATTCTTCATTATTTATCATTTTTCGTATTAAGAGTATCATGAAAAATACATATAAAAATATATTGTATTTAAAAATTATTATATTTTATATTTTAAGTTCATTAGACTTCTAATAATTATTTTTAATTCCGCAGTAGTGATAATTATTTAATAAATCTATGAAATCCCTCCTAGAAGCAAGTGCGAAGCAGCAAATCTTCGTTAAAGTTATTCCAGAATTTCAATACGCAATGTTTATCGTGATATTTGATCTATATTAATATAATCTTAATTCTTCCTAGTTTATAAAGTTTATTAATGTAGAGTTTATTAACTGTGTAATAAATAAAATCTCTCGGAAAAACAGCACGTCCGGAAATATGAAGTATAACTCACGTCACTCTCGTCTCTTCTCGGATTTACGTTATGCACGTTTGGTGGCATGTGACATTATATTTACGTAGCACGCCGTCACGGAACAGCCCAGTTACCTTCGTACATGCACGAAGGTTAAAGATCACGAAAACGAGAAGGAGCAAGAAAGTCTACGTGGTCTGCGAGTTTATAGACGGTTTTCACCCTCCGTCTCTCGTCCAATTCATTCCTCCCCGCTTTCCACCCGACGCTCGGACTCGCGGAAAATCCTCCTGGCAAACACGGCATTCGCACCGGAGAGAAAAAGAGAGACTTTTAAATTCCTCGCTACGAGGAGGGAAGAACGAAGTGAAGGGCAAAGTTATATACGAGGGCGAAGAAGTGTGGATCGTGAACGGAATCGACGCACGCGAGAGACGCGCGAGGAGCAACGACGAGGAGTGTGCCACGCGCGAACGAGGCGGATCACCTGACTGTATTTCGCACTTTTCGACGCAGTCGTTAATATTGATTGCGACATCGAAGGGCTTTTCCGCTTGCCCGTTAAAGGAACGTTATACTGTATCCTTTTTTCTTTTGTTGCTTCGAACTTATTGACTTATAGATTGCTTTGTGCCGTATCGCGAAACTCATCGGATTCATCGGCTGAATCTGGGGAAGAGTGGATTGTTTTGCAGGCATAATTGCAGCGGAAAATTAAGAACTCTGGGCTTTCGAAGCTGCTTTCCTAACAAGTGCTGAACACGACAAAAACATCGGGTAATTCCGTCGTCTTTTCTGAATTTTTACTCCTCACAATTTTCCCGATACGTAAACCGATCCCCCGAGTTCAAGCGGAATAAAGAGGAAATTAGAGTCTTAAAATGAGAATTCCGTTTCAAGCTGTAGCGACGGGGGGGGGGAGGTGGAGTATTCTTACTAATTACGCAAGCTTTCAAGAGTGTCTCGGCTCGTTTCACCATTTTGTTTAGCTCGCGAGCCGACCTCTCTCACTCTTTCTCTCTCCTTTACCTTCTCTTTCACCTACGTTTTCTCGCTCGTTAACCTCACTTACCTCTCCAGAATGAAACTGTTCCGAAACCGAGTTAGCAGAAAGATATTCGAATCTAGTGAAATTGGTCAATAGCAAATTGGCTCCGGAAGATCTGAAAAAAAGAAACGAAATGAGGTAAGCAAATTATTTGCACCAATAATTTCAGTAATTTAACTAGCTGTGCAACTAATTATTAATAAGCTATTATTATCGTTATTATATTTCCATTTCAACTAATATCGTTAGTTGTTAAGTTTATAACTGGCGCGTTCCAAACAATGCAGCGATATCAAAAGCAATCGTTTAATTACGTAAAATTATCTCAAAACAATTCGCATTCAGCGAATATCGGAAACGGTATTTTCATCTTAATTATCCCTACTGTAATGGCAATTATATATCGAAGCGTATATTTTCCTCGCTGCACACGGGACTGCGCGAATTTAGTTAGTTTCATTCATAACAACGGGATGTATGCGTATTATTATAGAAATACAAATTTAAAAATTCAAATATGCGCGCAATGTGATTTACTAGAGCAATTTAGGTAAATGGCCGCTCTAGTTCTACATCTGTAAGTAGTCGGAATACGATGAGAGTTACATATTTGAATTTGCATTGAACGTTACAGCGGAATTTTTAATCGGCCGGCATGTCCTCGCCGATCCATTCCGGCCATAAGAGCATCTATATTCATCTTCGTCAATGTCGTTGCACACATGAGATGCACACCGCGCATGCATAGCAAACGTATGAATTTATGAATATTCGTCAATTCCAGATACGCGAGGGTGACCGTCGTTTCCCAGCGAAATTTATTCCGCTCGTCAAACTATTGCGACATACTGGAGAATTTGTTATCACGCGCCGTGACAGGAATTCTTAACAAATTTTATAAAGCCCGGTCGTCTCTCCGTGATAGATTCGACGTAAAAAAAAAAAGAAACGCTAGAGAGTATCAGAAGTATAATCTTATTAAATTACAACTATGTTTCGCAATAATTTTAAAGTCACAAACGTTTAAAAATTAAATATAATATTATTTAAAAAATTTGTAAACATCGTGTTAATTTTCGAGGCAATTGATTGGAAACTTAAAACCGAAGAAAGTTTTGTAAGCGGAATAACAGACAAAATAGTTAACGACTACCTTGTCGCGATGCGTTAATTCCGTTAAAATGAGAAAACTTTAAGTGGTTTTGTTAGACACCGACGTATCTCTCCCCGTTCTCCTCGAGAAAGACAATCGGGACCTCGTTTCCATTGTACGCATTTGCACACTGAGTTTCACCCTTTTCTCACCGTATAAATAACGCACAATTGTTGCCCACACTTTATACGTATATACACATACATACATATATCCGCGCAAACCCCACTCGAGAAACCGCGCATAAATTAATTATAACAAAAATAGGAAATGCATTATCCAAGCGACAACACGCTCTTGCATCATGTATGATTAAAAATAAATTTTAATTAACGTCCAAGTTTCTGCAGAGAGGATAACCGATTGTCCGGGGAAAATTACGGGCAAATAATTTTACGAGATTCGGCCAAACAAATGAATGATTTTAATCACACTAGCGCGATAATGTAATCGCGGCGCTGATCGCGCGAGCCCGTTGTGAATCCTAAATAAGCTCTGAATCGGTAATATCCATTTTCGAGCGCCTGCATTTGCGCACGCGGGTGCGCTCTCGTATTCGCATTAGTTCAGCGTCGTTTACGTGGGGATATTTCATCCTTAAAATCCAAACAAGGATCCACATAACGTTACAACTTGCCTGCCTACGGCGAAAGTTTTTACGTTGCAATAGAAAGCTATGAAGAATTTATTTTAATTCCGAAAGCAAATTCCTCTGTATACGTAGCAGTTCTTTCAGGAATATAAAATTTAAAACTAAAAATACACTCGGGCAAAAAAAAAATTTTTTTCCTCGCTTTTATATCCTCGTGTATATTTATCCGCCTACGCGTCTTCTCCAAATATTTCCAATCAGTCTCCGATCCCGTAAAGTTCCGCATTAATCTTACAAAGCGCGAAGGATACAGACGCGCGTTTCCGCGGAGTGTCGGAAACAAGAGCGCGCGAGACTTCATACTCTCTCTTTCTCGGAGATACAGGAGATTTATTTAGGGCAGAATCCGAGAACAAGTCGGGGGGAATGCGAGGGCGTGCTCGCTCGCCAGAAGATCGGCGATAGGTGCGCTTGATGGATGGAAATTGCTTTGCATATTTTTCCCTCATCCCCGCGTACCTTCGCCTCTCCTCCCCCCGCAAACGAGTCGCGCGCCGCTAGTTTTACAATGTCGAGGAAGACGGAAACAGAAGAGCTGAAATTTGTCGATTCTCCGTCGGGCCTCGCGAATGAGCGTCTAACGGTACACCGCAAGAGCGTGTGAAAAAACTGCCGTGCGCTTCAGCATCTCTCCTTCCCTTCTAAACTTTTCCTAAAGCCTAAACCCTAGGTCGGTAAAATATACGCGATATAAGCTCGCCATTTGGGAGCAACAAGTTCAGAAATGACGGAACATTTTATATTATTCAATATACAGAGTGTCAGAGAGAACCCTCAAATTTTTTTAGACGACACGTATGATAAAAGTTGTATATTGTTTAGTAGATTGTTTCATATATTATTAATGTAAACGTTTATTTACAAAAATTTAAATATATAGATAATATATTGTATAAATTAATATTAATTAAATCACACACACAAGCACAAAAAAATGCTGTGAAGAATTATCAATTACTAAACTCATATTAACACCCGTATACTAATTTGTTTACTTTTGTTGTTAATCACGTCCGGGGGATCGTCCCGATTTTATGCATATTTCAAATTTCAAGCAGTAAAAATAAAAATACTGCTTTATGATATTTTCTAAAATATGAATCACTAGAAAACATTATTGAGATTAGATGTGTAAACCTGGCAACGGTTGCGTGTTTTTTGGCAATGTCGCGATTATGAAAAAACAGCAACGTTCTGAACAACAAGATCGTAAACACGAATATCACTGGAAAGTTATGGTATGGCAGCCCCTGGCGCGCATAAACTGCCTTATTTCCGTGACACTGTTATTGGATGGCTAAGCCACGCTCCACCGTGATCTGTCTCGTTTGTTTCGCTTCTACTTTGCGAATTCAGATTTTTATACAAATAGCACTATGCTCCGCAGAGCATAAATCAGTATACGGACAGATGCGTATGAGCTTTGCATTTCTAAAATCTTTACTTTATCTTATCGCCGTGCGAGTGAGGGCGAGAACGTTGGATTGAGAAACGCGATATTGGTATTGACGATAGTCGTAAAAATAGATCAGATTATTTGCATTTCTCGTCGCCAATCGAGCCCGAGAATCATCGCCCGATATCTTCGCGAAAGGCAAATATCTGCGAGCGGGAGCACTTACAATCTACATTTTTTTCCCTTGACCCTTCGGGTACAAACCAAAAGGCAGCCTCCGACGAGGCTGCAATCCGCGCATATTTGCATAATTTAATGGGGGAGCATTCCCCCATTCTTTTTAGTTTTTCGCAGAAATGAGCAAAAATTGATATTCCGGGAAAGTTTGCGCGCAAACATACTCGAATATCGGCAAACTCGATTCCGCGAGCAGCGCGCGCGGAGGCGCGCAACGAGATCGCGGTATAGGATATAGCCATCGTGTGCGAGGAGCGGGTGTAGTCGGGCGAGCGACGCGCGAGGACGAGCGTAAACGTTAATTCGAGTTACGAAAGCTCAAGGTAGCAACTTTTAAACTGTTTTCAAAGGGCGTTAGTTCTTGCTCCGCGCGCGCGGTAACTACGCCTTAATTGTCGCGCGGAAAGAAGCCTGAGGCTCTCGTTCTCTCTCTCTCTCTTGCCTCGTTAGAGTTGCAAATGGGCCCGACCGCAAATTATGAGCGCGGATTTCGAGAGAGAGAGAGAGAGAGAGAGAGAGAGAGAAAGCGTTGGTCGAATTGCCCCTAATAACGGGGAACAAAACGCGACGAGACAGAATTCGGACAAAGACACCCCTACATCGGTAAGAGAGATGAGAGAGGAGGGGGAGGGGGAGGGGGGAGAAGGACAGGGTAGAAAATGGCGTAACCAAGAAAAAGATTGGGATATTAATCGTCTCGACAAATCGGCCGGAATGAGAACTAACAGAGCGGATGATGAGCGCCAATCTTCTCGTTAGAGATTCGTAATCCGGCTCAAGGTTTTTTAATTTCACCTAATTCGCCTTCCCTCGGGGCTGCCGGGGTTTTTTCCCCGACCCTGACCTATGTCGACGGATTACCCTCATTGAATGGCGAATAAAGCTGCTCTTTCAAAAAATGAGAGAGACCAGCGTCCCTGTTCTTTGTGCAGATTTTCCAATCTGTATGAGCGATGAGTGACACCGCCAAGTGACTTGTTCTATGCATTTTTTAATAAAGATCACAAACGCGTTTCCATGAAGCTAAAAAAATTCCCTTTAAAAATATTTCCCTACATTATTAAATTACGTATAATTATGTAAATTTATAACGCATAAACAACCAGGTCAACGATTAACTTATTTATGTAGCAAATATTTTATGCGAAGAAATATTATTTAGAGCATAAAGAAACTTTTTTATACTGTTTAAATATATCACTCCACTTCCTCCGTGCTTCCATATATACATTTTCCAATATCGAAAGAAATTAAGTGAAAAGTCACGCGACATATTTCTGACGCCTTCCGCGAATGAACACAGGAGCGTTTATTAAAAATTCCTTAACATAATAAGCGTGTTTTTAATTTAAATTCGCCTTTTTCTGTATTATGAGCTTTCTAAAGTTTTATTTAAGCACGAAAAACTTCATAAAATACCTTTTATGGTATCTAATATGAAAAGCCCGTCAACTGTCATGCTTCCTCTAGGTGGGCATTAAACGTTCCTGTGTTAATACACATGTGTTCGTTCCCGAAGGATTGTCGTCGAGTCAACAACTTTGTCCATCGATGAGAGACGATCAGCCGTTTAACTTTCGGCCGGCTCTTCCGTTCTCGGCCAAAGTGCGAAAGAATGTTCCGTAGCATTATCGAAGACAAATTCTCTTGTATGTGCACTTATATTGTTGAAGTAAGTAAAAGAAATTTCTCCGAAAACGGAATTGTAAACGCACTGAATGGGAAAAGATTATAATATACATCTATTGTTTAAATTTAAGATAAATCTGTAATATTTTGTTTTCCTCTTCGTTACATTTAATGTTGTTTTCGAATCAAGTACCCTCGTTTATTTGCAAACGTAATTAATATTCAAATTAATAATTAATAATTTACTGATAATGATGCAGCAGACGACTAATGTATATTACGACTGTTAACAAAATGCAGTGTTGCGGAGGACAGTTAAAATTAGTTACGTTAATGGCGCAGAGACTTACCTCGGCGTTCAGAAAGCTGCGGATTTCCGTGACGGAAAGAGGAACGGCGTCACGTTGCGGAGTATCTCATGGAACGAGGCCAAAGCTTTCGAGAAAATTTTCAAGACTGAAGCTATTCTCGTTTGTCGTAACTTCTCTGTGCACGCTATTAACGTGGCCTTTCCGAAGGCAAGAAAAGAAACTCATTACGTTCTGAAAAGCGCGTATGATTTGTCATTGAGTCAAATAAATATTTCACTCTAAATATAGATTACAACAATTACGCATGCAATAATTTTGAATGGAAATTGCTTGGCGCTTTTTGAATTATTAGCTTAGTAAAACGATATCTTCGCGTTAGCGAGAATAGCTTCATCCCGCGAGAAATAAAAGTCGTATTTAATATCCGAGAGATCGCAACAGTAATTTTCAGTTCCCGATATCCAGAAAATTTTTATCGCATGCTGATTAATTTCTTCAGCATTGAATAATTCTTTGGTGTTAATCTTTTCTTTACAATAGAAAGAAACTGTTGCGTTGATGCAATCTTATTTTATCCTGTTATAAAAAAAATCGCTTTTAATTTACTATGTAATAATATTATGAATAAAATTTCATTTTAATCTTGTTGATTTAACGTTTCTTTATCTTTGAAATAAATATTATATATATACAATAAAACTGCTGTACTCAGTTTTTACATTTGTCACGTGTTGTTCGCAATGTACTCGCGCAAATGCATTCGCTGTAGTGGAAACGGCGTTCGCAAGACGCCACTTGCAATTCAGGTATCGAAAACGATTTCGATAAAAAGAGCCCACAGTCTTCTCTAAATTCGTCCTTGTTCATTCAGTAGTTAAATGCAATTCGAAGCCGTAGGGCGCCTTTCGACATTACTAACTAGTCCTAGATCTCTAATCGCCGAAAGGCTACCAGGGAATTTTCACGGACGAAACTCAAAGAACAAAGTGGAAATTCTCGCGCGTCAGAGAAACGGCAAGCGCCCTGAGCGAAGTAAAAATAATGAGAAGGAAACGTGCACGACGGACACTCTGTAATTCCTCTGTAGTAATATAACGGAAGATTATCCGCGCGCGGACTCGAAAGGCTAAACAATTAGCATTCTCAGAGATATCATTATAACGGGATATTGTAAAATTATTGGCATTTAAATTATGTTATAAAATATGGAAAAAAATAAAAACAACAAATATAACGAATATAACGATCGTTTCAATTAATAGTATTATGTATCTGGTATTGATACTAATATCGTAAAAAAACAATTTAAAGTTAAACATTTTATTTTATAAACAAGAATCATACTTTAAAATATATTTGACAAAAGTTTCCTTTTCAGTTAAATTTAAATAGATTGTTATTAAATTTAATTTGAATTTCAATAATTACTATAACCTTTTTTAACATAATTTATTTTACTTCAGTTTAAATAGGATATATCAAATTAAAGAAATATTTTAGTTTTCATTACTGGCAATAAAGCTATTAAAATTCAGGAGCGTCACAAATGTTATGTTTGTCGTACGATGTCTCAAGGAAATCTTGATCTCAAGAAAACTTTGTCGCACGGCAATTCATTATTACGTCGCGATTAATATCTCGTGAACAATTTATTATCGCGAGGCGTTATCTCGCTGAATTTATGTTGATTATCTCTGCTAAATTTTAGTAACATTAATTCTCTCTAAAAGTGCAGCTATATTAACGGAAAACAAAAATTTACGAATTCGGCTCACCTTCTAATTATTTCTTCTCCGCAAAGAGTGAGAAGGAATCGTAATAATGCGATCCGTTTAAAGGATTAAAAAGTAGATTCGCAGCAAGTAGATTGGTGAGAAATTGTGGATACCGTCTCCTGTGAGGTACCGTAAGAGAGCATGTTTTTGCATTATTTCCCCCCTCATGTCATCGGATCCAATTTGCTTTGCGCGACATAGTTGCAACCCGACGTAAAATTGCCTCAAGGACTTGGTTTCCTTGCCCGTGGCGTCGTACTTTTTTTCCTTTTTTTTTCTTCCTCTTTTTTTCTTCTTTACCATCCATTTTCTTCCTCGTACAACCGGTTATCCCCTCGGGAATAAAGTGCGTTTTTCCTTACATTCGACTCGACTTTCGATCCTCCGAACTGTCCCCGTTCGCCACTTCCGCGCCGTTCGCATCGTTTATTAAATAATACCTACTTCGTCGGATGTCATGAAATACGTGTAGATTGAAAATCCGATCCGATTCACCCCGCTTATCGAGGACAAGCGCTTTTGCGGAATGAAAAGCTACGTACTGGATGAGCCGCTTCAACGAGCTTTTAATCCTTGACCTCGACAACAGCATAGATATATTTTCGCAAGCGAATGAAAATAATAATCTCACTTGAAGCGAGGTTTCACGTTTATAGAATTGCATATATTACATTTTGATTACCCGACTGTCTAAACGACAGACGTTGAAAGGGAGAAATCTCGACGTTAAAAGTAAAATTGCCAAAATTGTAAGTTCTCTATGTATACACACATACACACATTCAAAGTTCTGGATAAATGACAAAACGAGAGAAAAATCGGAAAAGAAGTTTTCATTTCTTTGCCATCACTGTCATATTTCACAGCGGATAAATGTCCCCACAATAACAAGCGCGTTGCTTACCGCCTCGCGATAAGTACATCTTTTTTTCTCTCCTTTCCCCATAAACAGTAATGAGAAAAATCGCGTACATATTTTATCCGCGAGGCGCGTTCGAAATTTCGTTTCACTCGACTCATAAATTCCGTTTCCATTTTTCGGCGTTAGTGTATTTTATGGCGGCTACCGCGGCTTGCCGCCGCGTTCTACTTTTTTTTCTGCAGCGGGGTGGCATTTTAAGTGACATTTATCGATCGTAAATCGTGATCGAACGGTCGGTTTGGATACCGTTACCCTGGGCGCTCGATACAATCGATTAACACTTTACAGGAGGGTCGTTGCGAATATAACGAGATATCTAACGAGACTCACAACGAGGGGTACCCTTTACGCGCGGCCTCGTGATATCTTCCTATTATTTGTTTTCGTGAAATATTCATCGCGTGCAGTCTCGCCCAGGCGCCGTTGGCTCCCGATGAGTAAGGAAATTTAAAAGCTGCATGCCCGCTCAACAAGCCGTTGGATTTTACGCTAAAACGCCTTCGAGGAGAAACGAGTAAATAAACTGCAACGGGGCATATTTGATTAACTCGTTGACGAGAAATTCGACAGGGCATAGAAGCAAGTGGGCTATTTTCCATCTTCGATATTGAGTTTGATACTAAAGATGCAGGAAAGACAAATAAAGATGACGTGCAAGTGAAAAATTATTTTCGAGCTGAGCAACGAAAATATTCTCATCGCGTGAATGCGCTGCGCGAAATAGAAATGCAATATGAAACTTTATTCGAAAATCTGAAAATTGGCACGCGGTGTTGCTGCAATGAAAATATTTCAAATTTTTATATATGATTTACCATGCTTTTAATCCATCTTTTATTTTTTCCAAACAGCTTCATCCGCTTTGTACTAAATCCTATAGCGTTTGAAATAACTAAAATTTCGGATAAAGCGAAATTGCTAATGCCATTGTGTTAATAATAAAATTGCATTAGTAATAATGTCAAAGTCGAATTGATGAAATATAATGAAATAATTATAATTGTAATGCTATACCAATCAATTATACCTACAAATAATATAATAATAAAATACAGCAAAAAATACAACGTAGGATAATCTCAAATAATATCTATTATTTTGACTGATTAAACATTCGTAAGAATACTCAATTAAAAATTTAATATTATTTATTGTGGAAGAAAAGCAATCCTTAATCAATATATCAATATTACGTGTAATTAATTAATAAAAATTTTCAAATAGTTTTAAATTTTTACAAATTTATTAGATTATATCCTTTCCAATATTTTCTTAAGTGAATTCTTTTATTTTAAAATTAAAATGTTGTCTTACCGACATATAAAATTCGAGTAATAATTTAAACGGCTGTAAATAACAACTGAAATACGGCTCAAATAAAGTCATAAATAATATCAAAACACGGGAACAATATTCTCTTCAAATATCATTTCTTCCAAAGTGGAAAAATCTTCAGTATAAACCGAACGTAGTGATATATTCATTTACCTCTCCAACGAATCGATATTAAAGAGTGAAAAACAGTGCCAAACATGAGAGACGGGGGCGAGTGCGAAATAATCTGATGTTTCGCCCGGCAACAATCCGACCTGTCAATCCTTGCTCTCGTTTCTCTTTCCCTTCGTTTACCTTTGCTTCGCGCCCGCTGAACGCGACGGAGAGGGGGGATGGCTTAACTCTTATTTATCGTGGCGCATTTATCGCGCCCTAAGCGTCTGTCTCTCTCTTTCTCCCTTCGCGTCTCTTATTAAAGTACAGCGGCGTCGGAAATCGCATTGGAATCCATTGCGCAAGGCCGACCGGCCCGGGTACTCTAGGGTGAATCAGCTGACACGGGGAGCCCGAGAAAATAAAGAGAATGGAAACGGCGGCGAGATCCAGGGACGGATTCTTTAGAGCTTCTGAAGCTTAACCGTTTATATGAAATTGGAACGCCGAAGTGGTTCCGGAACTGCCCAATGTTTCAATCCGCCCGGTGTGTCAATAACACCCGACGGAATTTAACGGACGGCTACGTCTCGCGTTATCGAATAACGATGCATTATCGACCAGGACGCGGATAAAAACTAAATGCGGAGGAAAAACGCGGTGAGTTTTTTTTTACCCGCTTCGTTTTAGAGGCTCGAGAACGGTGGGAGGGACGGTTCCTCAGCTATACAGACACCCGGACCGGGTATCTGCAAAACGATTATTCCCATCGAATGGATTAAGTCGCGCGCGCTAGTCACGCAGATGCGCCCCTGCGGGAAGAGAGTCTCTGAGGGGTTGGACGTTCCTAGACATTGGCAACGCGGGTGTCTACCCGCGTTGAGAGTCGCGTCTAGTGAGGTATGTACCTAGCGTACTGGAAAGGCGAGTTCATAGAGAGCAAGGCAGAGTTCCAAAGATATATTGCTGGCTCAACAACCTTCTAACAATAATCTATACCTAACTTCCACCGCGTCCTCCTCCACTGCCTTCATCCTTCTCCTTCCCGACACTGCTTCAGCCTGTCTCTCTCTTTCTCCTTTCTCCTTCTCTCTCTCTCTCTCTCTCTCTGTCTCTCTTTGCTGTTGAACACGCTACGTGGCCCCAAGCGCTTTCTGTTTCTCTCGTCCCTATACAGGGTAGCCCGGTTTTCCCTGTTCCGATGCGATATCTCAAAGTGGCAGAGATACGAACATTTGTTGGAACGGAAGTGGAGTAGCACCGCAGCGGAATCGACTAAATCTTTAAAAATGAGCCTGAAGCGCGTCGGGGTCATTTTGATTGACTAACGTAAGAGACGCTTCCGCATCATCATATTATCATAAATAACACTGAGAAACGTACGTTTAATATAAGTTATTACTAACAATTTTAAAATTACAAGTATTACTTATTTCAAGTCTTTAGAATTTTCAAAACAAAATAATTGATTTCGATAATCTAATATGGAAGCTCTCGTACATCGCATCTTCAAATATTGCTTAAACTCTCTCGAAGACGCTTCTGCGAACACCGGCTCACATAACACGGGTCTTAAAACTATTTGACTTTCATTCGAGCGGGAGAGCAGACCGCTTCTTACGACCTAAGAATAAATACGGATAGATAATTGCCAGTGGGGAATGAAACGAACACCTCGTATATAGGTACGTCGTTTCAAGAGCCTTGAAGTTAAACTCTCCAACGAACCGCTCGTAATTTCACTTGCGCCACCCTGACCCGCGGAAGTGTTTAATGTTACGTAGCTGGCAGGACTTCCTTGCCGTTTGTGTCCACGGGCGTATCCTGCTGCCATCAATATGACATAGTATCTCCAACAATAGCTTCACGTTTGAAGACGCTGTTTGCCTTAGCGTGAACACTCGTTAACTGGTAACTGATCGTAACTCAAAGTTCTGGCAAATTGGCCAGCGTTAAGTATCGATTTACCATTACCAAATTATCGAACGATAATACCTGCGAGCAGAATATTATACAACATGAAAGCGCAAAAGGATCAATGATATAATATAAATAAATATATTTATATTAAAAATCAATTATTTAACCTAAATATGTAAAAATGAATAAAATATAATACTCAAATGAAAAATACAATATAAATATTGAAGCAAACATACAAAATATATAGTTCTTGGTATCACATCTTGTATTACAAAAAAACAGTTACGCTACAATTATACAACACAATTATACATTGTTATGCAAGGTTTATATCGAATTTCGAAGAGCTTATTTAATGAAAATAGAGATGATCTTTTTCTCGATAAATACTTGACATTATCCTCTTTTTCACAGCTTTGGTATTTCCAATATTAAACATCTAAAAACTTAATAATAAAGATTAAAATTTAATCTCCATTTTTAATATTGTATTTTTATATTATATTTATATTTTTTTATTTAACTTTTTATTAGAATATTCTACTACGGCATTTAGAATTAACAAATTAGGTTTTGATGTTTGCTCGCATTTTCAAAAATTAATTAGCGTTTAATATTTTTATTTCGTAAAACTAAAGGACAAGAATTCATTTCTTATTTTACACATCACAACCAAAGAAAAGAAGGGATGCGTCTTCAAAATTAAAATCACGAGTTATATATACTAAACTGTCAAATGTATAAGGAATACAATTTAAAGACAGTTGTAAAATCCTCTGTATCATCCGCAAGGTACGTTTGCAAGCACATTCACGTCAACCGACAGGATTTTCAAATCCTACGCCACAGCGCTCGTTTCCGCAACTCGCTGTTTATGGAAGGACACTTCCCGTTGTTAGTCCCGGATCTTCGTCTGAGCCCAGCATCCGACATTGTGTGTGAGCATGCTCATCCTTCCACAGACTCGTCATCGGCGGTTGCCAGGATCACGAGTAGGAGGTTTCCCGAAAATTCGAGTGTGTCGTCGAGTGCATCTCGACATCTTCTCGCGCCTCGAAGTGCTGTTCACGGCGAGGATATACAAAAGGAGAAAGAGAGAAAGAGGTACAGAGACACTGAGACGCGAGGCGGAGGACCTCGTTCGCGGAGCGGGCGTGTCAAACAATACTTGAAGGGCCTACGTCGCGCACTTATCACGGAGAAATCCGCGTCGCGCTCATGTCACCCGGCCACGAGAAGTTTGAAGCGCTCGCGGGGAATGTTCGCGCGGGAATGTTACGACGCGTGTCACCTCACGCTCGCGCTGTAGTTACGCACTGACAGTTCCGAATCTTCGAAAAAAAATGAGCTGTGTCACGACGTGCTCGCAATGATCGGCCCACGCCCAACGCTCTGCGAAAACACAACGGGGAAAACCCGAAAATGCCATTCCCTTAATCGTTTATTCGCGGAAGCCGTATACGTGTACACCCTGAAAAAGTATCATTTGCGAAGGGCATATATACACGCCGGATCGTCAATGAAAAAGCCGTACATGCGACCGTGTATGCGACCGTGCATGTTTCGCGACGTGACGGATGGCTTTTAATTGAACACCGCAGTTGAAGGGTTAAAATTAATTTTCGTAATTAAAAGTGGCTGTATTTGCTGAGGATAGCATTAGCTGTGAAAGACTGAAAGTTTTCGAAAAAAATTTGACAAAGACTGGATAGACATCTGCATCGCCGATATCGTCCTGCATTGCGCTTCGCTTGTCCCTTCATTCACTTTTGCCATCAAAACACCATTTGTTTGTGTACACCATTCGCGCACTCCACGTGAGAATGATTCACTATTTTTTTTCCGTGATCTTTATTCATTCGGTTTAGCGTGTAACGTGTGCTAAAAAAGAAAAAAACGAAACAAAGAGCTAATGGTTTCCCCGAATGATCGCTACTAGGGCGCTTTATCGAGCAGCCCGATAACGCGAATTAAAAGCGTTAAGCCGTGTCGTTAAAATAACAACCCTTCGCGTGACGCTGTGTGGCAACAAAACGACGGGGCGGAAAAAAAAGATCGTTTCGTCAAGTGGCGCGTTTCACGCGCAACGACACGTCCCGTGGGACGTGAGCGAGAGAAGGGGGGAAAAAAAGGAAAAAAGTCGCTAAACGTTGACGTAATTGAGCGTAACGCAGCCGATTAAATTTTACGCGGCGCGCGCACACGCGCGCATTCTTCCGCGTTCACGCACTCGTATGGAGCGCACCGCTTTACGAATCGTCGCGTTACGAATCGACCGATGCTGTAATGCGCGCGTAGCGGCGCGAGCAAAAAGCGCCGTCGACGTGCAATTAAATTTGCATCGCGACCGGAGATTCCGTTTCGATCGCAAAAATCGTCAAGAGCAGTCGAGAGATCGAAAAATGTCGCAAACGTTGACTTGTGACAATAAAAAATCACGACGAAGTGCCAATTGATCGCGTTTTAATTCTCTTAATTGCACGCAGGATACTTTCTTGTGTATCTTGCACATAAAGCAATCTAAATAATTCTCGTTGTTTAATTTTCGCGAGATACTTACTGTTACGCTCCTCGTGGTTCTCACTACGTATACATGTTTTAACGTGCAGCTCACATATGTGGCTAATACAAAACACATATTTTTCCAACAAATTTAATTTAGATTCATTTCTTTTATGAAACAAAGAAGCACGAGAAACGAGTTTGGCTCAAAGATCATTAAATGAAAACGCACGAATCCTAATAACACTATGCACCGACCAGATTCAGCGGCCGCGTTACTAAAAACATTGTGTTTATCTTGCTCTTTGGCTCATTGCACCTGTGATACATTGTTAATATCGGATGGCCCAGAGCGAATTGTTGCATTTGCGATGGGTCTGCTCGAAAATGGTAGAGATTAACTTATTCTCTTGCAAATCACAGCTACTGCACGTCATTCATGCGAGAATGCGTGACTCTCTTCGCGCCAGTCATACACTTTTTAATCTTACTTTCTAGAGGTGATGCTGGCGCATGACAGTGTTTCTGTTGCTGTACTTAGTAATTAATTAACAAAACCTTTCACTTTAATACAAACTCCTCCAAAGAATAACGCTAGTTAAAATAAACTGAAAGCATGCAGGATAAAATATATCTCTTCATGAAAATTACGTTCATAAAAAAAAAACTAAAAAATTAATTTAAACTTGAAAGATTCGAATTTTAAAATGTATGAATACGAGAGATATCAGAAATATTAAAGGCAATAGATTCGAAAAGTTTTAGCGATCTCAATCATACTATTGTCATCGCTTAAAATTTACTTTATTACAAAATTTCGATCAAATTGGACACTTAACATAAAATGTTACGCTCCTTGTCATTTAATAATTAGCATAATACATAATAATTAGTCATATAAAATATTTATAATTAGTAATTTATTAAATTCCGTTCTACATGGTCTAAGGACTCTGTATCTTCCTGTACACATTTCGTTACATTTGCATACCGATTATAATCCCATCCACTCAAGCTGACTCTAACTAATTGTGAGTCAGCTTTGTTAAAAGATGTATAGGTTTACGTTTCTCGGAGTCAGAGTGGAATACACATAAATACAGACAGAACGCGATGTATGCAGCGGAGCACATATCCTTCGAGAGTTGCTTACGCGAACGATATATATCCTTCCCTTTATTCTCACCCTCACCTTGTTCATTTCCCAACTATAGTTTAGCATTTCCATATAATATATGTTACGTTATCCGCCAGTAAAGTGAGGATAATTACTGTCCATTGCGCCCTTTTGCTTATTAAACGCACAATTCTGTTACTTCTCATATTTATAAGAAATGTTCGCTAGAAAATTTTATGTGAAAGACTATTACTTTTCTCTCTCTCTCTCTCTCTCTCTCTCTCTCTCTCTCTCTCTCTCTCTCTCTCCTTCCCTCTCTCCCTCACTCTCCTTCCCCCCCACCCCTCTCTCTCTAGCAAAATAAGCGTAAAACTGTATTTGTTTAACAAAACATTTAAAAAATGCCAATCAAATGGTTTCGAATAAAATCAAACGGAATATCTGAAATAACGAAACCTTATACATGTGTTAAATTAATTTTTTATAAATTTTTTAACTATGGCTTTTTTCTCTTTTCTTTACAAACAAATATAGTGTTGTTTAAGATAAATCTCATAGAGTAACGACTCTGTAGCTTTCGTTGTTAAGGACGAATCTTAAGTGACAAAGACAATAAAGTGAACTCTGCGGTTGAACAACTAATGCAATTTCGTGTTTATTTCAGTCACATATCGCAATGTATAGTAATTGTAACTTATTTGTTGTAGCTTTATCACATTTCGAACTTCGAATCTACGCAAAAGATAAGAACGATACAAAGTATTAACTTTAAACTTATTGTTAGTATAAATACGACATACTTTTTCAAACCGCGTCTTTGTAACAACGTTTTTCATTTACTATCGCAATGTTATAAAAAGATGTTAAACCTGTTATCAGATTTTTTATATTTTATTACGGAAGCAATAAAAATATTAAATTTTTAAACCTGTTTTGAAATAAGTAAGAATAATATAATTACTAGAAAGATGAGATTGTCTCTTAAAAATTATCTTCATTAGATATTGTTCTCGTTCGATTTCAATAAAAATATTAATTCATTAGCTTGAAAAAAAGAAAAATCCCTCATCGATTTCACAAATATTGTTACAAAAACGAAAAGAAACTTGTATTATTCAGAAATCCGAAAAACAAAACTCGAAATTACATTAAGTGACATCGAATATCTCAAATGCGATATCACATCAGGCACATCACTAAATCATTGACAATTCATTTCACAAGTTCAAAAATCTATACATTGTCACAAATTTCAATTATATATATTCGTCTATTTTCTGTTAACCTCGAATATGGCAAACGGAGGGATCGGCCGACAAATGGCATTAATAAACTGACCGGAATAAATCGAGAGTATATAACGGACAGAATATACGTCATAAATGTCATATTCGAACAGTAAAACCTGCCGGTTTATGGATTGTTCGGGCTGAATTGTTATAGCCGATATCCCGCAAAATTTGTAACAGTTGCGCAATCAAGACAATCAAAATAGATTCAAGTTATTGAATAACGCTATTTTATAAAGTTCCTATGTTTATGTTGATCCCTCTATTTTGTTATAAATCCAACATATCTTCTATATCTATATCGTAATTACTATAGTCCAATTTGTGTTGAAAACGTAGCTATTTATATTGGCGAGAGTGTCATTCCAACAATTCATGAAAGTTAATCTCGTGTCATATAAAAAATCATTTTGCAATTTTTATAATACAAAACTACAATGTAGATAAAAGTCAATGAAAACTATCATAGATTTTATAATTTAGTTTTTAAATGCAAACCCTATAATCGACTGAAACAGGACTGGTTTATTGTTGAACTAACTACATTATTTCCTGTGTCAGCAAATTCCAGTTCGTAACAAAAGGAAACAATTTCAGATAACGTGACGATTTACATTATTAAAATACGAATTGATACACGATTAAAATACGATTAAAATACCACTGCATTGAGAATGTGCTAAGTGCTAAATAAAGCTAATTTAACAATATATGTGTCTTCTCACATGTATTAATTATATATATTATATATAATACCTATATATTTTAACACACAACTTTAACACAATTGATGATATTAAGTTTATATTATGAAATTCAGATGAGAATAAAAAATAATATAATCGACAAAATCATTTACTTGATAATTATGACAATAATGCGAGTAGTTTATGCATCATGGATTAATAATTCGAACATTATTCAAAATGAGAAAATGAATCGTTACTTATATTTTCATAACTTCAAAGAAATTTAAATTTATTTTTCATCAAAGTTTTCATCAGAGAATTTTTAAGAAAACTCTTGAGCGAACCGACATGACTCTTAAAATCAACGTGACGTCTGAAGTTATTGTTTCAAGTCGTTGATGACCCGCAAACATCATATCTCATTATCGACTGTCGCTCTTTGCACTCCGTTCATCTTTGACATTTTCTCCCCTCTTTTTATTTTCGTGCGTAAAGAATATAACGCAACACCGTCGAGCACGGGTTTGTTAATTCGCTCCTAGTTCGCGAAGGTAACTTAATACATGTTCTTCTACCCGGCCCTCCACCATCACCTCCATTTATTTCGCTCTTTTACATCGTTCCTCATCGCAGGCCACAATGGCCGCGCGAATTAGCATGCCGAGAACTTTCGTGTGTATGCGAGAGTGCTAATTTTTCGCGTTTGTTCATTTTTACGGTGCTCCTCCTGTACATATATTTTGCATCGTCCCGTCATGGAAGCGTTCTGCAATATCTAAAATTCAGCGGGAAAGCTTTTGCGTCATTTTTTTTACGCGCGTAATACAGAATCGAAGCGCGTTGAATTTTGTTGTACAATACGCGATCAAATTTAAATAATCTCACTGCTTTTTTTACAAGGAACGGATATTTCGTGCCGCTAACGAAATTCACGTGCTTCGGTTTGAATTAAAACGAAGTAAAAATCACTGCTGATATAAATTCAATGACGCCAATTGTTGTTAAAATTATATTCGAATTGTATTCCGCGTGAAAAATATTAGAGTGCACGTAATCTACATGCCTGCAGCATATTGAGTATGAAAGTGAATTTTTAACGCGTTCATATAGAGTAATTTTTATCTGAATCAAGCTACAATCAATCATACACTCGATTTTCTCATCGCTAGTTCTATTTATTATAATTTATAAAAAAACAATCACTGTACATTTTTTCATCATCGCTAACTCTGAAATAGCAGCAAATTAAATCAAACGAGCGCAATGATTAAGCGTGTACCAGCTAACTTAAAAATGTTTAATAAAATAAACTTTTAGAAAATAAAATAAAGATTGTATTAATAATAAATAAAAACATCGAAACTTGAAGAGCACTATGTATTCTTAAAAAAAATTGCAAAATCTCATCGACTTGCTAAATAAATAAGATTTCAAGAACGATTTAATTGCAAGCCCGAATTTACGGATTAAACAAATCGCAATCAATTTACTAAATTATATCATGTATATCCTGATATTCCACTTCTGTTGGTACAACGCGTAACAATGTCGCAACATCCTAACTACAGTCGCTCTCAGCGATATCTGCACTGGTTATCCGCTGCATGAATATATAACTTTTAGTATCACCATACTTAGGGCTGATGTTATTACGCCTATCAGGTAATCCCGCAGCAAAACGGTCGCGCGACCGCTGACTGCACAGGAGAGAGCAAAGGAGAAAAACTCTCTTCATAAAAGTCTCATAGCGATAGGGAGCCCCGAAGTAATGCGCCTTGCACGCGAAAGTGGGAGCCGCCGGCCGGCCGGAGAAGAGCAGTCGCCGGCGGAATGCAATTTGTATTAATTTCAACGGAATTAGGAGTTACGCCTTGGGCCGCAATTAAAATTTGCATAAACAAATTTTGCCCGTCGGTTTAAGCTCGGGAAAGATGGGGAAGTCGTTTCCCTACTTTTCTGCCTTTTCCTTTCCCTCCCCTTTTACTCTCCTCCTTTCTTTCATCCAGACGCATTTTCGTATCTCTATCCATCGTCTCGTGTCTACTGTTGCATCATGTACGATGTATCTCTCATTAATTAGGACATCTGTGTTCTCGATTGTTTCTCAAACTTATTTTAAATCCGTATCAGATTACGTATTAAAGCTGAGAATTGCGAATTCGAGATTAATCAATTGGAATGAAATGGAATAAAATTAAAATTGTATTATTGATCAAAATCTAATCTTCAATTTGCATTTCTTAATCGCCAATAAGTACTCTGATACGGGCTTTACACGGTCTCTCCTCGCGTTGGTAAAATTTCAAGACCCCATTTGTATTTCTTGCAGCATATCCTACATCTATACCGTCATCCTGTAAATTGTATGGTGACTTGCAAAGCCTACTTCATCTCGCGAACAAAATAAACGTATAAATCGCACAGAGAATTGTTGTAAGGCCGCTGTCGAGACAGCAAGTTCTATTATCTATTATGTGAGCGAAATGTCGAGAGAAAATTGTACATAATTACACAGGTTTTGTACTTCATTTAAAGTGATGAATACTTAAAGAAGCGGAGCTTTTGAATTTTTATCAGATAACGTGTATTTATGGTTAAAAATTTAGTCTGATTTGTGTATAGTTCTCCAATTTACCTTCATATTCTCCCTCATATTTTCTCGTATTTTTCATTCCTCTTCCATTCTTTTTTCTCGTTCTCTTCATGCTATTTCTTATTTATCGTATTTTCCCATTCTCTACTTCGTCTACCAAATATCCAACAACTATTTTTCCCATTTGCTTTCGGTCTCTTGCTTTCTCTCCAAATTTTTTCGTTCTCCAATTTAGTGCCTATTTTAAAGTGCACATCTTCATTTCTCAAACTCCACGATTCCTCTTCCCCCCCCCCCTCTACTCCCCCTCTCCGCTCTCTATTTCTCTCTCTTTATCATTTAGCTCTGTAACTCTTCTCTGACAATCATTTTATGTCTGCTAATACGATGACAAAAAGAGTGTCGAGCGTAAAGAGCTCGCCCACGCCGTCAAAGAATCTTCGTACCAGTTGAGAGGAGGAATTACGCCTGTACATTAGCTTTGACGAGTTGAAGTCCACGGAGAGAACGTGCGGGGGGGGATAGTCACCGGGTGTGGCCACCGGGTGCTCGAGGCAAGAAGAGACGAAGCTGAAAGAACGGGGGATAGTGCGAGAAAGCGAGGGGTGGCGCGCGCGCGAAACCGGAGAGGGAACGCCAAGAATAAAAGGCGTGCTTTATAACAAGCAGCACTCAGGGAACTCGACGCCCTTACGGCGGCGGGAGCGGAGAGCCCCAGTACGTTTAATTAAGTGCAGAAATATTCCACATTAAAGAATTAAGGAGGCGACTCTTCGCCGAGATTCTCTTCTCCCGTGGCGGCGTCGCCGAGATTCTCTCCCTCGGCGACCGTCGTCGGCATTAAGACAAAAGACGTGCGCAGCTTTCCCCCTCGGCAGGGGGGAATCCCCCGTTTCCTCAGTGAAAACCGCGTTGAATCTACCGCGGCGGAATTGAAAATTTTTGCGATAATTTATACAATTTCATTTTATCGCGTTAACAACCAGGGGATAGGATTGGATCGGATTTCAACGGACGGATAAAAATATAAAATCCATATTGTTTATTAACGTTACGGAAAGATTATTGAAATTAATATAATGGACTGATTCTTCCTGAGCAGCAATCCATTATATATTCATCTTGAAGAATTTGTAAATATGGGTTTAGACGTGAATTTCTGAATAAGTTTGCTCCAGATAGAAAAGAAAATTATTGATGCATCATCAATCTCTATTCAGATCTATTTCTGTCGGTCTCGACAATGCATTTCTGCGCAACGATACGAACTTCGCTCTCTACTCAATGATAAATCCACGTCGATGATAACAGCCGACTTTGCATCTTTTTAATCACACCACCTTCGTGCGGAAGTCGTGCTTCCCTCTTAAAAGGCGCAATTTGCCGACTTTCGCTGTCTATCGAGACGCCGCGCCGCGCCGGGGGTTTACAGGGCCGCATTTATGCCGTTCCTATCACGGCGCGATTAAGGCCATAATCCGATAAAATTCGCCCGTTGGGTCGATGGAAGGGCTAGGCGAGGGATGCCCCAGTTTCCGAACCAGCGAGCATCTGATAATGAGTTTAGTCTCGTCGTGGAAGCAACGTGGGTAAAAGGGTTCGAACGACTCGAAGACCTCCGGCACTTCCGTCAGCGAAACACCAACATATCTCGCAAGGAGTGTACCTCACGGCAATACGGTTACGTCACAGCAACCAGCGTCTTTCTTACGGAAGCACTTTTCCTCTCTCGCGGACATACACGGCGTAAAACACGAGGCTCAAGCGGTAGCAAGCGAGGTTGATTGGTACTTAATATCTTAATAAGAACATGATTTTTATTACGTCCTAATATAAAGTAAAAAGTTTTGTACATGCCCTCAAAGTCGCATTCTCTATAATTCATAGAAGTGTCTGCATTCGCGCCAAGCCAATCTCGCGAAATTTCACATAACACGCACGCAAAAAAAAGATTAGCCAATGAAGCTAAAATATAGCTACGGCAGCTAAGATATGTCGTTAAAATAGGGACAGCTAATGTCGTTGCTGCCGAAGTTCAATTTATTATTAGTTATTAAAATGTAGATGCTACAGCAAAAAATATTTGCTGCTATAAAATCAAACTTTTTAGCTGTCTGTACTAATATATGCTTTTAATTTCAGTTAATAAATGTTTTTGTTACAGTGAATGTTTTTTATCTGCAATAGCCAGAACTTAGCAATGACACTAAGGCGGTAGCTCTTATAGCTAAGTTTGATTCAGCTATTGAAATTTAGCTACTATTACTAAGTCATTTTTTTGCGTGTGTGACACAGAAAATATGCTCGCAACGTTTGCATGTGTGCAAGCGCGTTGTGTGCATTTAATGTTATCCCAAAAGAATCCCTGCGGCGCATGGCAGTCACTTTTGAAGCGGAACCTTTACGCGATACGAAAAGTGCGTCAGATAGTTTTTCTCTCCGCTCGTCGAGACAAGGGGAGTTTTATATCTTGTGCTCACATCTCTGTCTCTTACTCTCTCGCGAGCGCGGTAGGATGTCATTACATATGTAATCTTATGCTGCTGGCACCACTGTTTTCAGTCTCTTTTACAGAATCCGCCAACTTATTCTGAAAAAAAAGCGCAGAGAGAATTTCGTTTTGAAAGTAAAAATCCGACTAATTTTTGAATACGTGAAATATTATGGAAGAATATCTCAGAAATTTTCACACTGTAATAATAGACTGTGATTATTAATAGCATGAAAATTTCCGTATTTAAGTGGACAATATTGTAGGGATCTTTAGAAATCTGTCAGAATTAGTATAAAAATTCTCAATGTTCGAAAATATTTAAAAAATTATGACAAGCGGAACGAACTAATTTTGTCTTAAAAGAGTATCACCCAGAAGAAATTTTCAAGCGCCAATTCGGCATATAATATAAATTCCGTCAAAATATTATTTTATAGAAAAAAAATTCTACATCCTCGAATTTTTGGGCTTTTAAGAAAATATTTAACCACAGTTTTTTCTATACCAGCTAAAAACAGTTTGAAATACGTAATACTACTTTTAGCCAAACAAGAGAAGCTTAAAAAGTATTTTAGCAAAAACGTATTTCACGCTGCGATACACATTTACAGATCGTGAAAATCATCGGAAAGAGAAAATGCTCGGGGTGAACAATGTGAATTTGAAATTTCCGTGAGAATGAGTCTCTCGAGACGATACGCAGACGGACATTATGCGGGTACTGCAGCGGAATAGCTTTGCACGGGCAATTGTACGTAGGTAGAGAGGACCGAAATAAAGAAGAATCGATTTATTCGAACGTAATACGCCTCCGGGGACTAGGCAATAGGTAAATCTTGCTCCAAGCTTCATTATTCGCCCATTATCCGGTAGATATAAGTAACCGATGTTTAACGACGTTGTTTACAGCCTAATGGCACATCCAATTTGAATGAATCTGATTATGATCTTCTGTCTACCATGTATTAAAGTGTTAACAGTAATATCCTTAAACCTTATAGAAAAAATTATTGAATTAAAAATTGATATTTATTAAAATCATAACGACAAAAAACCCGTGGAATATAAAATATAAAATATCTAACTCATTAAAAATATATAATTACATATTTATTTAAAAAAATTTATTCAAAAATAGATATAGAATATTGCATTTTTAAAATACGTTCAATTTTTCTATTTAATATAATAATATATACAATCTATCTATTATAAATAATGAAATATAAATTATTTCATTTTTACATATTTTACGTATTTTATAACATATATTTTTTTATTGAATTAAAAAAGTTTTTATTTGTTATGATTCTTTTTATTTCTTCTCCAAAAGCTAAATATATCATAAAGTGAAGAGAAATATTTTTATGTGTCGTCATATTTAATGTTGACTTTCAGACTATTAAATAAAATTCTTGATGAAACACTTTTTGATATCACCTTAATAATAGAATCGAGATTAAATGTAAAAGCCTTTTTAGACTGATACCTTGATACTTTTTTAGAATGATATCTTGGAAAAAAAACAAAATTTTTAAAAACGTCAAATAATGGAACGATTATTTTAAGAATTTTGTTAAAAATTTTTCTTTTTATGTTGCGCAAAATGTGCTCATCACAAATGCGTCAAAAAGATTCTAAATGTGTTTCACAATTGACAATAAAAATTCACGAGCTTTCACATCCTAATAATAATATATTATAGCTGCCACACACACAGATATGCATTTCATATTTCTAATTTAAATATCCATATCGAAAGAATACACTCCGTAAGATAAACGAACTTCTTTATTATAGTTCAACAGGATTGAAATAGAATTTCATATAAGTATAATTAATGATCGTTTTCTCTCAAGCGCACTTGTAGCTACCATGAAAAACATGACGTCAGCATGAAACACATTCGTCCGCGAATCGACGAGTCACGCTTTATACAAGGAAATCTCATTGTTGTAAATATATAGAGCACTCGTACAATTGCAAAGCCGTAATATTACAGTTTTTTTAAGCATAAAGCCCATCTTTGTATTCTATACTTCTGACAACTGTTTCATCGCGTTATCAATTGAACCGTTTATTTTAAAAAATGTAACAGAGTGATGGAAGTCTTAGTAATAATGATGGAAACACGAGAAGAGAATTCGAACGAGCTGTAGTGATCCTAAACCTTAACAATATTCACCGAAGAATAAAGCTTTTTTGTGTTATAATTTGCAGCTTGCATTTTCTTAAATAGAAATTTAGCTTTTAACAGATAATTTACAATCATTTATCAAACAAATCATGTACATTTTTTTCAAGTATTATTACTTTCACAAATTACTTTTAATCGGTGCATAAAAAGTATTATAGTAAAAATCAGTATTATAGTCAAAATAATAATTAATTATGATATTTTATTCAAGATTTTTCAAAATTTTAGTTATTTATAAAAAAAGACTTATTGTACTGAAAAAAATTAATCTAACAAAATTTAAAGATTATATTGATTCATTAATGTATTGTATTAATTATCTCTTCTTGTTTCTCTTTCGTTTTACAGATAACTATTTCCATCCATTTGAAATCATAATTATTTAATGATTCTAATGTATTAAAAAAATTGTGATTCAATGGCTCAGAATAAATTATTGTTATGCATATAGGAACGCACAACTAGAGCGAGAGAAACTTCGTAGTTACAAAGGCAGAAGCGTGGAATCAATCCTCGACGTAGATATGTTCTAGATATGTTTAAGTTTCCACGTCGCTGTGTCAAACTCAAATCATTAAGGAAATTCATATCAAAGTTCCGACTGCCATTATTAGCAACAGCCTAGCGGCATGCGTAATTCCTCTCTTCGAAATGTTCTCGCAACCTCTCTCGTGATCTCTGCACGTATGAGAATTGAGGCGTACTAGCGGAAATCAGACTTCGTAGGTAGGTTACTTAGAGTACTATGAAAATGTTATCGTTACCCTGCTGACGGAATTGCTTTCTGGGATCCGGCACGACAAGATATTTATCGAGGAGATACGTATAAGAAATAAGAATTTAGTCAGTTTACTATTTCTTCGCAATAGTGCTACTTACAATTAGTATAGCTCAACTTTAATTGAATTTACCAAGCCGCTATAAATGTCTTCATCTTCTCCACTAAGAAACTAACTCGCCTCAATTCTCATGGCTTTTATTATTTCGCTTTTATTACTAGTTCGGCCGACGTCGCGACGCGGCGAGACACGAGACGCGGGCCTCGGTTCCTCCGCTCAACTTCCGTCTTTTAAAACGGATGCGCGGCAGCCCGCCGCGGGGGGAGGGTTAAGTACGAAGGTCGGTTCAAAAGAGCAGGAATCGTCGGCCGGGCGCCTGTCTCGGTTACGGTAGCCAAGTTTCTCACTAAATTCACGAAGTTTAGCGGTACAATTTACCCCTCGGTGAGCCAGGTGAAGTCGCCGCTCCAGACGCGTTGCGGAGAGCCAGAGGCGGTTACCAAGTGCGTGATAAACATCGGTGCATTCTGATGAAAGAGCTACACGAGAATGGCGAGAATGGCTTTACTTTCTTCGTTCTTGAACTTACGCGTCGGCGAGCGCGAGCGCGCCGTTCCGTAATGCGATTTTATAGATCGGGGCGGAAACATAAAAATCCCCTTTACGTTTCGTGGACCCGTCATAAATTGTCACGAATTCTTCGTGGCATCTTTTTTTCGAGGATAGCGTACTTTTTCTCCGTAAACTTCTCTCGTTTTATAAAATGTACATAAAGAAACAGAAAGGATCTAACGCCACGCGAAATAAGAAAGATATTTATCTTTCAACAGTCGGAAATTCGGCGAGAAAGTATTATATATTTCATCAAATCGAACGGAATAGCGTATAAAGTTTAATATTTGAACGAGTTCATTAATTTGATGAGAAAGTTGGAATTGGTGTCACGATAGATTTTTAATTCTTTTTCAAAGCTGAATACGTCTTGCTTAACGATAAGTTCCGTTTTTGAAAGATATTGACAGCTTTAAAGACACCGCATATTTTATTTCTCATATCATTTTCAACGCTAAGCCAGGATTACCTACTACCGCTTTCTATCTCTCCTCCGATATCTCCTTTTTTTTTTCTCTTACACGTAAAGCTCCATATTATATTACAACCCACGTTTAAAACACGTGCATTTATTTTCCTCTGTCTCTGCAGCTCGCAACGAGATATTTATATGACGTATGTAGCTCGATTATTGTGATTTGTGATCTCCATTTTTTTCGGAGCGATGGACCGCTTGTTCGTCTATTTGTGGACGATTGCGCCTATCCGTCTTCCGGGCTCGTGTGTTCGCGAAACACGAAACCTGCAAACCACACATATGTGTTCGCGCGAGCGTGTCCGCGCTGATCTCGATCTCGCGATCTTTGGATGATCAAACGCACGTGATTCTCCACGTCGCGCAATTTAATCAACGGGCGCGGATTTATCGAACGGGTCGTCAAATTTAACCCTCCCCCATGTTGACCAATTTCGACGGTTTACCCTCACTACCTCGTTAGCCGTTACCGGGAGCCTCGGGGTACGTAGACCGAGGGCTTACGGAGTAACCGGCGGAGCGGGGTTGCACCTATCCTTAACTGTGCCACGAAGAGTTTGCCATGCCGTCGTCGTTACGCTCGGTACTGGGCACGGCTCGAGGGGAAGGACAAGGTATAGGGTAGAGAACTCGGAGAGACTGTAGGTCACCGGGGAAAAAAAACCGACGGTGCCGATAGTTCTAAGAAAATTTGTGCTGCCGATATTACCCGCTTCGGAAAAATATTTCCTCGCTCTTCTTACTTGTTTCGAGAAACGCTAAAGGAAATAAGAATTTATACTTCGACGGTATTGCATACTGAAAGAGTCCTGTGAACCCGAAGAAGTCTACTTGAGAATGCTTACACTTATTCATGTTTATTTAAAGCCGTTTCTTCTCTGTTGGGTTTTATGTCTATAAATATTGTTTATTTCTATTTTACTTAATCAAAAGGCAAATTTCATAAAAATAATTTGATATTATCGGACGCATTATGTTGATTAATCTCGATTGGATATCATAAAGTAATTCATATACATTATGTATATATACACAAAACATAACATTAGATAATTGATTGCAAACGGATATACAAGTGCAATTAATTTAATAATAATCTTTCTATAGTAATTAATTATTTAGCTTTAGAACTAATAAAAATTTTATTAGCCCTTTCTCTTCGAATTCTCAAAATCGTTTTACTAATTCAAAATTAATATCTGTCACAAAATTTTGCGTAAATTAAATTTCAACCTTTACTCGGTCCCCTTTTAAACCGGTTTATCCGCATATAAACCTTTACATGACTTTTTCGCATTAGACTGTCACTCGCGCGACTTGTTACTCCAACGTAAAGTGTCAACCCTACTCTGTTCTTGGTCACAACCCTAGCCCCGGTGTCTTCCTCTCGTTGGAATTTCCCCGTCCCCGTCAACGAACCGGCTCGCACCCTTTTTGCGTGGCCCACCAGCCGCGGTTAACCGGTTTGGCCGGCATCCAAAGTTCAACGGAACCTGCATTTCAATAGGGCCTTTCCCTCGTACAATCTCGCGGTCCGCGTAATGTTAATATATGCATATACGCGAGAAAGTGAATATATAGGGCGGACGCCGCGTAACGCAGGGTGCGTAAAGGTAAATGCGCGGAAATACATTTGACACTCGTAGAATCCCGCGTACCACACCCCGGGAAATTTATATTTGCCCGCGGATCGTTTCCGCGGGCGACACGGCCAATTTCCAGAATCGATTTACGATCCGCGCGGCGAAACATTGAACACCGTTTCCTCGATTCGCGACCTCGTTTTCTTAGTCGTAACGTAAGATAACGTCGTGGGGTTGGGCAATATCGTGTGACGTTCGAAATCACGCGCAGGAAGCAATCCGTTGAAATTTATTTCGATGTAACGCGATAAATCTGCGTTAAATAATTTAATGAACGAGCAAAATTAAATAACGACGAAGGGAAAAATATCAAAAATGTAAAATTGTACTGGCTGATAAACTTTTCAATGGTATTTGCATGCAGTGAAGTGTTTCGACATGATGTTTCACAAGAGCTCTCCTCGTGAACTAAAAATACGATAAGGATACAAAATATACGCGAGGGAATTACAAAAACTCAACAATAATATTATCTGGATTAATAGCGACGATTTCGAATGAGAGTAACTTGTAACTTGACTATGCTAGCTCGATTTTTCTTACCCTTGCCATTTACATTCAGCTCCGAAGTTTATTCATTCGATTAGTGTTGCGAGGCGGATGTGTATAGGGACGTAACCTGCACCCTACTTTAAGTGAGGGATCGAACGTGCGATGTATACGAAAAATGTGGGTTCGACCCAGCTGGCAGTCGTAACTTTTTTTTTACGTAGGTAATCAATTTAAGTTTGGGTGGGCAAAAAGTGTTACTGCGCGGATAAAAAGAGGTGCGAATACACGTCCAACAGAATTCTATAGCAACTTGTTCTTTACGGTTATAACATCTAATCGTGCTGATTTATCGATGAGCAATTCGATTATCTAATCGCTACAGAAAATCTAAATCTGATCTCGTTCATGCAATTCATTTATTCATCAATTTACGACCTCCTATAACTAAGTAATCAAAAAATAAGTAACAGATAAATTTTTAATTTGATATCACGTTACTGTTACCAAAGATTTCAGAGATATTTGAGGAGCATTCTAATCGATCGTTAAATCTACGTTAAATAATTGAATGATGAACGAAATTAAAATTAAAGCATGACGGATATGGATGGATATTGAAAATGTAAAATTGTACTGGCTGATAACTTTTGAATCGATTCGAATAGGAAGTAAATTTGTGTCACGCGCGATTAGGTATGACAAAATTTATGTGCGTAATAAAATTTATGTCTAAAATAAAATGAAGTATTACTGCTAATACAGCATTGTGACACTTTCGCGAAACAATATTTGGCTACTGCTGAACGTCAATGGCCAACAATCCCTGAGGAAAATCGAACCAAGGTACGACCATCAATGTGTCAGCGATCTCATAAAGTTGACCGAAACGGGATCTGTAAATATACGCGGCTTGACGGGCTCTTATGTCACGCCTCTCTTGACGCGACTTTTTTTTCCTTTTTTCCCCCCTTCTTCTTTTACTTGTACTTACGGTGCATCTTAGCTATTTTCACGAGGCTGGCAATTGTCACGTTTTCACAATCGCGATTTCGATGAACGATCGGGCGAAAGAACTCGCCGGAGAACGGTAGGAATGCTCGAGCGAAATCTCTCTAGCGCCGTCAATCTGCACGGAGAAACTTGATTGTTGACCCAGGCTGCGGGTCAATAATTAAATCCACTTCCTGGCGCGCGCGCGCGGCGGCAGTGAGACTTCGATCCTCATGAATTTTCAAGAAACGCCGAAGAGGCGGCGAGCGGTGGGTTATACGGCGCCGCGCCGAGGCGGAAAGCGGGAAGGAAAAGGAGAGGGTGTGTTTGAGGAGCAAACGCGGGAAACAGGTCTCGCTCCGCGAGACTCGACTCCGGCAACTACCCGGGATAATGGAGGTCGCGTTCAACGAGACTACATTATTTCGAAGCGCGATATTGTTATGTGCTAAGCAAAATCGTCAGTGCAGTGCCCCAGTTACTGGCTCTGTTATCGGAAGTGCATTCGTTTTAACGCGGCGAAATGTCGGCGATGCGATGGTTGCCCCGAGTCTGATCGGCGTAAGCTGCATTAATATTTCAGCCGCGGTCTCGTGCAGTTAATGGAAGGAATGCAAACGAGATCAAAACAATTTGATCACGGTGCATGCGATGCGTGAAGAGCCACATAAGTATCGTTAGTACATTATTACATTTCATATTATACATTTAACTTGAACGTTCGGAAAGAGAGAGAGAAGACTGCGATTATTTTCAACTTCATTATTAATATCTTGATATCGTGCTGTGATTTTCGAGATATCAATAATTTAGATAGTGATGATTACGAATTTATTCTGAGAACTATCACACTTTGCGAGCTGCTTATATCACAATCATAGAACAACCTTCGTTACATTGATAGTGCAATTTCTCACCGAATAATCCGCAATTTTAGCAGTACGCAGATTACAGATTTTCCGCTAGCACGGGCACGTCTCTTCGACCTTTCCAGCCGTCTAACGTTCTGCGCCACCGTCCGGTAGACGGAGAGGAAACGCGCGATACAAGGGAGCGGAAAAACTGCGGGAGGGTTGTAAGAAAGACGTGCGGCGACACAGCCCGCCACAGTCTCTCCTCTCTCTTTCTCTCTCTCTCTCTCTCTCTCTCTCTCTCGGCTGGGCCGAAGAAGGCGAAGAAAAGGCGAAGAAGAGGAGTGAGAGACGGAGGAGAGAAAGCGACCGCCGGATACGGAAATGGCGCAGTGTCCCGCGGGATACGCGGAGTCCGCGATTGTTTTGGCCGGGCTCCCATTTCCACGGCTTTATGGGCAGCGGGCGGAATTTGTGGCCGTCCCCGTACATATAGCCGCGCAACGAGAACGCCGGCACTTTTGCCTCGCAGGTCGCGGCCGCCGCCGTCGCCATTAGTTACAGACCCCCGCCGCCGTCGGGGGTTTCACCCTCTCTTACTCTTCCTTTCCTTTCTCCTCGCCCTTCCTCCTTCTGTCTTTCTCACACATATCCCTGCTTTGCGCGGGGATTGTTCTTATTTTCCAAAGTTCCGAGCTGAGAGAAAGAGAGAGAGAGCTGCTCGGGCTCTTCGCGACCAACCGACCGACCGCCACCCCGCCGCCGCGCCGCGCCGCGCCATTGCCACCGGCTCACCACCAGCTTTTTCCATCGTCCGCGCCTGGTACAATGGGTTACACCGTCCTTTGTATCGGCGCCGGGATCGACGCGATGGATACCGCTCGAGTTGCTCTAGTTCAAAGTTGAAGCCTAGTTTTTCTTTCGTTAACCGGGCGAGGTCGTACCCTTTGTCACGAGGGTAAAGGGTACGTCGGGACGCCAAAAAAAAAGAAAATAATAAAAATACAGACGTGTCGCGAACCCCTTCGCGGCGATCATTAAAATAAAACGGAAGGGAGAATTGATGAATGAAAAAACCAACATCGCGAGGACCATTAATGGAATTCGCGCTTAGCCTAGGTGTGTAATCTTGGTATAAATCAGTTCAATAGGGGTAGTTTCTAAACTTTCTCCCCTCCCCCTCCGCCTGTCCGGCTTCTCGCTCTAACAAGATAATTATATAATGGCCGTCTATAGAACAGTGGCAAATAGAAACTGAATTCTCGCGGAGATAGCACAGCGAAACACAATGCAACGGAAGAATAACTCACGAAAGTATATTATTCTCTTGAAAGTCCTCCGTAACTATTAGCACGTAAAACAACTGCCATTATCTTCCAGTTTAATTTCAAACCGTTCGTAGCGTACAAATTTAAATGTTATTCATCGAGTCGCGTATCAAAATTTAGAAACGTATCGAGCTTGATGAGGATCTTCGAAATTTAAATTTAAAAGCGACAGATTCCGTTGATGTCTCGATTATAAGCCGAGAAACTAGAGAAACATCAATTTGCTAATAAACGCACGCATTGGCGTAAAACTCGATGAAAAGCTCGTGGCTTTGTTTTTGAAGGAGAATCGCAGGAACGATGTGTGCGTAGAGTAAACCGGCTTAATTTGATTAAACAATCTTTCCATCTCCCCCCCCCCCTCTCACTCTCTCTCTCGCTGTCTCGTGCAAGTGCCATACTGTTGACGCGAGTAAACATGTAATATGAAATGCTCGTATGCACGATCCCACGTCGGCTTGCAATCCGCGAGACGAAGGAGCGCGATCGCTCTCGAAATGCACTCAGATTAAACTGCAGCGATAGAACTTTCTCTCTCTCTCTCGATCTATCCATCTATCTATCTATCTCTCCTCGGCCGACCGGCAATATCCCGGTAGTAATATATTATGTACGCGGTCCGCGAGATTCCGCGGATTCCCGGGGCCGACCTTTCGCCTGCCCCCCGACGACTCCGTGAACCTCTCGAATATTACCGGCTATATTAAAGGCGCTCGATACTTTGAATCCGTCGAAGATCTAAGGCGATACTATAACGGAATATCTCGATAGCCCGGCGAATTAAACTTCGAGCGCGCGGGATGTGAAAGGGCAGGATGGCGAGCTCGCGGGCCGAGTTGCGGGATCTGCGGGTTATGGAAATGCCGCGTTACGAGATTCGCGTGATTCGTGCGCTGAAAATGTACTGTTGCGTATTAAAATTCCAACTAAATCGAATTCACGTCAGCGCGTGAGAATAAGTAATTGTAGTGATAAAGGGAGAGAGCCTCATCCTTTCCCCGCCTTACGTGGCGTTACGATAGCTTGCCATTAAGCAAGAATACAGTTTAACCGACTTCAGAAAATCGCGTTGTGCATTTAGGAGGCGACGGTGAATCCGCAAAACGAGCCGCAAAGTGTGCGATAATGTCCCAGTTCGTTGGAATTAATTCAAGAGCGAGAAAAGAAAATTCAACGTACATTTATTTTATAAACGTATACTTTTGTTTCTGTGCGCAACATACAGTGCAGGACTATGTATAATCACTTCGCGTACAGATGCACTACTCTTCGAGATACGTCCGCGACAAATGCACTAATTACTTTTTAAAACGTTCATTATTTTCAGTGCTGTGTTGATAATTTAAAAATATGTATCTTGTGCAAATCAACATAGTGCGTTGCAACTCCACCACTGCGCATTGTATCGGTGAATGTTAAATTATTTATTTCAATCTGAGGTAATAGGAATCTGCGAATTTTGTTGTAACTAAATATAATATCTCTCTCACAGATCCATTATCTTGAAATAGAAAACTAGACTAGAAAAAATTAGAACACATATGTCGTATATATATGTATATTTCAAATTGCTGTTTTTGTATCTTTAGATAGAACAGTAATTATAGAATTGTAATTACAAAATACATCTCTTACAGTTGACAAAGTTTTAAAAAGCGCGCACATGTAGATATAAATAAAAAAAAAAGAAAAGCACAAAATATTTTATGAGAGTTTAGAGTCAGTAAAAAAAAGTGAGACATAATAATATTAATTTTCACAAGAAAAATTGTTTTTTAATCGACATACACACATCGCATCCGGGAAAACAATTAATATTTTATTGTATTTTTATTTCCCTTTCTTTTCCTTTTGTAAATAATTCTTGAGGTCTACGTTTAATTTTCCTATACATACAAAATTAAATATTAAATGAATTGGTGAAAAAAAAATCGATATATATAATTAAGAGATTCTTTCAACACATACAAGCATAAATAAAGAAAGAACAAAAAATATCTTGTAGTTACATAACACATTTCAATTAATTTATTCAAAAAGAAGACGTCAGTAAAAATCTATTTATCAGTTAATCTATTTATTTCTATACTGCATCAATTTTATCTTAATCTTTTATAGTCTAATCATATTTTAATTCATTTTATTCAACTGATTTTATTTCATGAGATCCAATAATTATTGCATCACAAAAGAAACGAATTTTATATAGATTATTTTAAAATTAACTGATTACGTGTTTCAATTACATTTGATATTTTAAATATTATTAATATTAAGATTTAAAATAATTTAGACAGCTTATTAGCAATATTACTGACAATAATAACGAGAGTTTTTATCAACATGAAAATTCACCGAGGATTAAGACAGAGATAATTCCAATAGCAATATCGATTGTTCTTGTATTATACTCCTTTGTGACATGCAATTTTAAACGAAAAATAAATATTAGCTTGCAATTTGCACTTCGTAAAGAATCTCTGGTCCAAGAGATAAAAAATGGACTTTGCGATTTAATACAACGCCGTCACAGCTCCGTTCAATGATTTGCAGTGATCCCTTGTGCAATACCCTCGGAGATTGCCCCCCGGTGTCTTTGTTCTCTTTCATTGGGAATTCCTCGTTACGAATCGGAGTGACAGCGAGAGGTCATTTCGCGTCGAATTCAGCTTACCCATGTCAAGCTTCGTCGTCTGTATTCAACTGCCTCCCGAATTGGCTCGGCTTCATGGTCCGTCGAGTCGACGTGTACTCGAGGTATTTTTCGCGACTTGAAGAAGCAGGAACAAGCGCGATTTCCATAATCGATATATACCGGGGAGAAAGCGCGCTCCGGTCTTGGAGACCTTTCTCCTCCTTCACCAAGGGACCGTGTCTTGTTTCTGCTTCTCGATTCGATGCCGCTCTCCTCTCCTTTCCTCTCCTCTCTATTCCTTCCTCGAACCATGCGCTTTTTCCCCGATTTTCTCCGGTTATTTCCCGAGAGAAGAGTCATCATCCTCGGATAGAAATTTCCAGGATCCTCCGATCGTGTGTCTTGTGCCGATTATTTGAGTTCCGGCCAAATTACGATTTCCTATATCGAGCTATGTCGGTCACAGCCCTTCCGTGAAAGCAAGATGACATAAAGCAACGACAGCTTGTTAGCTGAAGGTAGAAACGAGCTGGCAACTATATAAAAGTTATTGGTATTTACATTTATTGAAGCTCTCTCGTGTTCTTCTTGACTTATATATTTTTGACAAACATAGTTTTAGATTACTGATTGATACGACCTGAATAAAATTGTCGATCAGATACTCTATATAAGATTTCGGAATAAGAAATTTAAATGAGAAATTCTAAAGACAACAGAATTCGTAATAATGCAATTTTATGTCAGGATTATTGTTTTTTTTTGTACCATTCTTTACGAAATTACGTTTGGATTATATCTTGCTAAAATTGTATCAATAAAATTTATATTAATATATCTGTTTTGTACTCTTTTATAATTGATTTGCTAATTCAATTCAGCATATATTAAATCGCGTTATTAAAACGAAATTTGCAATAGATTAGAAATACAATAGTTCTTGGCATGCGATCGATTCGCGGTTTGCCCGCTTTAATTAGAAAAATTCGGATGTAAAGCCAAATATGCGCGGTTTGCAAAAGTTCCGGCAATTTCACGAAGAGTTGTAAAATTCCTGTTGCGTTCTCGAAAGAATTCGATCGATTAACGCCCAAAGCACTAAACGCGAAAACTTGAAATAATAATTTTCGTAGAAATTTGTAATTTGTAAAGATATTAACATTAAATTTAGAATTTAAAATTTAATGATTTCTTAGTAATATTGCAAAATCGTTTCGGAAATCAACAATAAAATTGATTAATTTCTTAAATAGAATTAAGAAATAGATTTCTTAAAAAAAAATTTTTTATCCATAAAATGGATTAATCCAAACTAGTCCATCAGTCGCGTCATATAAAATCCGAAGCTCCACATTTACCATAAAAAATAGCATCTTAGGAGTGATAAATTATAGTCTATAACGATATCTACTTAAGTTGCTTAAAACGTGTCGCACTGTAATCTCGCATTGTAACCTGCAATCCCCCTTTTAAAGACATTCACATACATTTTCATAAGAATGATCGTCCAATAGTATTCCGTAGTGCAATTTTCCACGTAACTACGGAGGCAGTAGTAGCGATGCATCGGGAAAAGGAAAGAGAAATAGAGAAAGAGAGAAAGAGGGATGAGAAAACGGGTCGGTAGATGAGTGAAAAGGAGAAAAATATAAGAGAACGTCAGTAACGACTAACGCAAGCTTCGTGAGGAAGGGAAGAGGACGGCATCTTTTAGTAATTACCCGCCTCCGGAGGGCGCATTACTCTTTGTCGGCCGACGTACCTCGACGATCTTATCGTCTCTCGTTGA
>NW_012026896.1:1539919-1593778 GCF_000956235.1 Wasmannia auropunctata | reverse complement strand
GAGAGAGAGAGAGAGAGAGAGAGAGAGAAAGAATGAGTAGTGAAGTAAAAGATAGAACTGCAGTACTGGGAACCACTTTTGTGGAATAAGACGAGGAATCGGGGGAGGAGTCGGTTGCGATCCTTACTTCCACCGGGGCGAAATTGCGTTGGGCGACATTTTCATCTTCGCCTTTGTCTGTTCCACGGACGCGCATTTCATTTCACAATAGCGTCGTAATAATTTTGACATCGCCAAAATGTACCGCTGCATAAATAATAAACAAGAATATGGCTTTTCCGCAAAAAATACATCGAAACGAGTATTAAATAAATTACTTCACTTTGCCCTCGTGCCAATGAAGACAAATCGATGAAAGAGCCACTCCAAATTTAATCGGTCTCGTAAATTATATATCGGTGACACCTTATTTACGTTCCACGGCGTGTATCGATAAAATCTATAATGTAGCAAATGCTTTTAAACAAAGCAGTCCCGGGCACGTTTTACACGAGCAAAATAGAGCAACAAGTAGCGTGCTCGGAAAGCCGGAATTGATCCTTAAGCTCTAAGTACACCCTGAATGTCCGTACAGAATCAGGCGCGGGGCTATAAGACGATAGCCATTATCCGATTGCTCTCCTACTACACCGCTACTACGCCGAGAAATGTATTCAAAATTACCTTATTCAGTAGCTATTCAGGTTTTCAGCGCTCTTCGCGTAACGTCCAATAATGAGATCGCAATACAGAATGATTGATCGTATTATATATGCGGCGTCATTGATTTCCCATAGTGAGCGCGACTGCGAGTCTTGTTAATCTTGCAAGGCCGGAAATCGAAGGCATTCTACGTAGATGACAATGTTAAATAAAAGCGCGAGATTGATTACTTTCGCGTCGATAGAATTAATTTATTCGAAAGTCGATGCACGCACGGGCGCGCTCACACACGACGCACACACACACACACACACGCATTCGTTATTTTTGTTCCAGATTCTATAAACGCTAACGGTGCAAATTGTTGAAACATATAAATTTCAATAAGTTTTAATTTTGTTGCATTGTATGGAAATTTGATTGCTTGTATCGGTGAATCCAGTTTATAAAAAAATACTGTTCGTGTCGTTTCTAAAGTTCCAATTAACCCAATTGTCTGACATTTCAATCCTTTTTACTGACATAATTTGGGCATGTAAAAATAACTATCAGAAAAAAAATTTCAATTTTTCCCTCACATGTAGGAGATGCCGCAGAAAAGATACCAAAAATATAATTGAAACGCATGTTTACCTTCGATTTTTTAATTTTAAACAAAATATATAGTTAACATTAATAACGTGTCTAAATATAATATTATATCTTTATTATGGCGATATAAAATTTCAGCGGAGAAAAATGCCACCTTTTTCAGAGAGAAAAGAGATACTCTTAAAAGAGGCGTATCGCGCCTTTAAGATAACAGCATGCGCTTGTGAAATAAAAGTAAAATCATGAGAGACTTGTGTCTGTCGACGCAACAAGTAGTACAAGTCAGTATCGGGACGGGAACCGCAAATCTTCGCACGGTGTACACACTTCCAACGCACACACACCTCACATCCACCGTGACATCTCGGGGATAAAAGTTCACGGGGATTGAGCATTTTTATCGCCGGCGTATTCTGTCGCCAGTGGCGTTCCTCTGCAATGGCACAAAAGCGCGCGCGCGTCTCGTATTACAATCGTATTGTTTGCAAAAATAGAAATCCATTTGCAGGTTTAGTTTTCCTTAGTATATATGAGCCACCGTTACACGAAACGTCCTAAAGTGAAAAGTTCTTTAATTTAAAATCAAACCGAGAGATCAGTTAATCGATTATTAAATAAATAATAGTAAAATTATTTCTTGTTATTAATTTATGAAAGTTAATTTATAAAGGTTTGCCGCGCTTTTTACAAGTTTTCGCTGTTTCTATTTCAACAACTGTCGACTCATCGACAGCTTGAAATAGAAACAGCGGAAACGCAGCTACCATTCGCTTTAATTTAATTATTATTGTGCAATTAGAGAAAATATGAGACTATTTTCCTGATACCAGGAATACATACTGCATATGAATAAAATTATACTGGTGACAGGAGCACTAGGTGTTACTAGAGAATAAAATTAAATAGTAATTCCATACATTTCAATATCGGCCTGTGAAATTTAATTAAATATGTAATGTAATAACTGTCCACCATACCGTTTTAGCTCATAAACAATTTTACTAGCGGTGAGATATTTTGACCAATTAGCGCGAATAGTGCTCGGTTATTAAAAAACGTAAAAAATATAAATTAATACCTAATGTTAGCGGCTGCATTCCCTCATGCGGATTCACTGCAGCGAAATAAATTCCCAGTGCAAATTAGTTATACGCATGTTGCGTATCGACAAAATGTCAAATGTTAATAAAATTGAAACGTTATTTTGTAAAACTTAGCACAATGCACCGATGTGCACAACAAACAGCAATTAAGCAGCAAAGAAATCAACGGGCGGGATATTGTTTTTCGAATAAAGATAGTTTTATTAACGTGTCAATATCGTGTGGAAATTTCCCATTATAAAATCGAAAAAGTAGCGACAAATATCATAGATGCAAGGTCTAAAAAAATAATATTTTTCATTTCCTTCAATTACATTTGCACTGTTCAAATATGTTACATAGAATACGAGTCAAAATCGATATAAATCATGAGACATGATCATGTCTCGGCTAGATATATACACAAAAATTGCTAGTCAATTAGTTATCTATATTGTCATAAGACAATATAGATTTAATAGTATTTAAATAATGACAAAAATTGATTTTTATTTTTTATTTTAGTTCAGACAATATTTTCTTCGAAAAAAATAATCAATTTTTTCAACGGAGGTTTTATGTGCGATTCAGTATTTCTAAAAAAATACGTGTCTCTTATTTTTGTCTATATTTAAACTTAAACATATCAAAAGTTTATTAAAACCGAAAGGAATCATTTGATTATGTTCCCTTGTAGATTCGTCTATTTTACAATAACAATGACAGACAATATTTGATCTGTTTTTTGCAATACGAGTCTGAAGTTATTTCCGATGTATTTTTACCCAGATAGAATATAAAAGCAAATAATGTCATAATTATGTCAATTCTTACATTATTTGTGACTTATAAGTGATAAATAAAGTCATAATGACATCCTTATAACATCATATGATTTCATAATGATATAATTTTATACTACTTCATATTCCGCGCATGCTTAAGCCGCGAATATAATTACATTACTTAATTTACAAGACGTCATGAACAAAGACAATTTTGTTACACGCAATAAAATATAAGATTGCACGGAATGAATCAGATTAGCGTTTGAATTTTACGAAGATAGAACGCTGCAGTAGATTAGCGGAAAGAAATATCAACAGTGTTAAACAAAATGAAATGGCGTAACTTTTAATTTCATATCCGGTTCCTGTGCATTTCATATCCCATTCTATATATTCCGCTCAAACGGAACACACAGATGTTATCATTGCCGTCGCCGACCATCGCCTTTTATTTAGAAAGTAAATTGGCTCTGCGCGAGATCACGCAGCTGAAACGTTGTTATTCAATGGAAAGGGCATTGCTTATGCATACGCATGATCTAGTGTGCTCTGGAAACATTTTATCGAGCGTCGGACAAAAAACGAGAAGAGTTTCATCGGCAGAGCACGTGATGTAATATAAATTATATTACGAAGAGACACAACATGACGGCGCGGCGTAGCAAGACGATGCGCCGACAGGGAAAGGGTTGCGCTCGCTTGTGCATTCCGCGCGGTCCCTATCTGCGCCGGGGAACTTTGTTTAGCTCACAGACAGCTTTATATCCGGCCTTGATATGACAGTCGAGACTACTTTAACGGGGCGAGATTGCTGTTGTTTAAACCGCACGCGGCGCCTGTCGCCTGCATTTCCGGTTCGTACTTCCATCCCGCAAATGGATCCCGCGGCATTGTTTTCCGACGATGACGTCGAGGAGACGCGACGCGACGCTACGCGCTCGCGGCTGAATGGATCGCAACGAATCCGAAATCCGAAAGCTCCCGTTTGTCCGCATCACCGTGAATGCATCACCCGGAGAACGTATAACAACAACCGGGACCGGGACGTCTGCGCGATTGCGCATCGCCGTAATGCGATATCAGAGAATACGGGGAATCCCTAATCGAGAGAAACGTGAAACTCCAGGGCACGGATATTTTGGAGTCTATTTTGCAATATTCGAATGGCAACACAAAATTATTAAATACTTACGATTAAGTTCTCACTAAAATGATCCTCTCATTATTCAATGTACACGTACAGCTATAAACTCTCGGATTGTTATTTTCCTTTTTTTTTTTTCAAAATAGATTTTGTCGAAATCATACCCATTATAGCTTTCGAAAGACTGCAGGACAAGAGTTTCCATGAATATTGTATTGCTGTATTTGCACAAGCAAATACAGCTTCCCTGTATAGTTGCAAATTACAGCATACCATTACAGAAACGAAATTTTTAAAAAGTCAAAATTATTCAATGTTACACACACACACACACACACACACACACACACACACACACATACGAATATCAGTGGAGAGAATGTCCTCCGTTATAAACATTTTGCATGTTACCGTGTAATGCACGCCGATATGACTAGAATGTTAATACGCCGTAGGTGAAAAGGACATATTTACAATTCTCGTTTTGCGTGTGAAAATAATTTATAGTCAATGCATCCCAAATAAATCTGGGAAAACGATTCGTGTTCACGTAAACGTAAACAGTTCCATTTATCGCGAGGTTGTCTCATCACTTGCTTTATACATATGCATATATGCATAAATTAATAAAACCGTTTATATATTTCGTGGCATGTGTAAAAAACGGTGACCATAACGCCCGCGTGTATATAAAACATTTGCTCTCGCATCCCGCCACCAAAATAATTGAGCGTGATTTATTAAATCAATATTTTATTATGTGTCTCTACACTCTTAAAAACATGGGTGTGATTCTGACATTCCGATGGTGTAGATTTTAACACCATCGATATTTATTATCATCCACGTTGGTGGAAATTATATAAACATCAATAGAGAGAAAGTGTTAAAAATCCATATTTACACATATTTTTAAGAGTGTAAATATGCTTAATCCAAAGATATTTAATCCATATTAGTCCTGGATAATCCTGTATAATCCTGTAAAATAAGTCGTCAAATTCAATCGTATTTGTTACAAAACGTAATACGTTGCAATACGATTTGTTTCCGCGAATCACCTAATTTTAATTAAAAGATCACGTTTAATTACTCCCGTAGAGAGTAAGTTCGAAGGTACGAGAGCGACGGACGTGACTTTGCCTCTCCCTACGTCCGCTCTCTCACGTAAACTTTTAATTACTACCTTATCCTACAAATTATAAAATCAGCTGCCACGAGCCGAGGACCTACAATTTTCTTACCACGCGTTTCCTCCTCATTTTTCTCTCTCTCTCTCTCTCTCTCCCCCTTCCTCCCTCCCTCTTTATTCATTGACCGAGTCCCTTAACCGTGCCGTTTTTTCACCCTCTCAAGCGATCTAATTGTAAGGCTACGTGCTTTTATCGTGTAAAGCCCCGAAGAGGCATTCACGTTTCTCGTGCTTGACCAACGGTAGCGCACTTTATTGTTTCCGCTAATGCACTTTTATATCGTAGCAATAATAAACCGGCAGCGCGCCACTCCGGTAATCCTTACCGTAATGATATTACCCGGCGAAACGTGCGCAGATGGTGAAGTTAACGTTAATTGGATGTGCGTTGCTGTTGCTTTCCGCGCAATCCTGCTGACCCAAACTCTCTTGCCCCCCCCCCTCCCGTCTCGGTGATCCATTCCCGGGTTGTTCCAGCAAAGCGAAAAATACCGTCGGGTGATAATTATATAAAAATAAAAAGAAAAAGAACAGCAGTAATTGACAGAGTTTCGCTATCATGGCTCTTACAATTACACATATCGGGAACGATCGCACATCGAAGGGAAAGAGAGAGAGAGAGAGAGAGAGGAGAGGGAGGGGAGAGGGAGAGAAGGAAAAGGTTTCGTGTGCAGTTCTGTTGCAGAAAAAAATTTATGCTCGTCCAAGGCAGCGTCGCGTAGCTCTCTATAAATATACCCGTGCAGTGGAATTTGTAAACATGACTCTTCCCGACTCGTTTTACAGCAAACAGCTTACTTTTTAATTTGCCTCGAATCTCCATTCCACGAGTATATATCCTGCGCCGCGAGCGAAGGCCGGCGCGGGGTATGTAAAAAGAAAGAGAGCTAGGAAAATGAGAGACGAAGACGCAAAAGAGCAGAGACCAGCGGCATTATCTGGTTTTCATTCGTTCTCGCCAATCGCGTGGCAGCTGTCTCTCCCGTAATCTTAATTCTCTGCTATCTAAATCCGTCGTCTAGATCAACATCCAATGCACAGGAGTAGCGTGTGCTACGGCGGAGAACGTAGCTGGATCCTCCCCTTCACGGTTTTATCCACCTACAGATCGTCGCTCTCTATCTGCCGGCTCTTTTTACATCCCTCTCCCCGTCCGTTTTCTTTTCCTTTCTCTCTCTGTTTCTCTTTCTCTCTATTTCGCAACCAAAAAATCCCGCGTCTCTTATCTTAATTCACCCTGAATATCGCGCGGCGAAATGTGACGTTCGAACTTGTGTCCTTCGTTTCGGCCGCAATTTCCGAAAGTTGGACGGTGCCTTTCAGAGAATCCGGCTTCACCCCCTTCGATGATGCTAATCTTATTGAAAGCGTCGTGTATCCTTACGTTACGCTACGGCTTAATAAAATTCCACCTTGTTTGACCGGTTTCTCTCTATTTACGTATCAAAATGTGACAAGAAAAACAGAGGGAGAAAAAAGAGGAAAAATAAGCTTGACAATTGAGACAATGGAAGATGCAAGAATAAAGCTGTTTGAAGTACTTTAAAGCTCTGCGCGCAGGCTTGAAATTTTTCACAAGGCAAACATGGAGATATTTGATTTACACAAATTTTTATAGTCATCATATTTATAATGTGTATAAATAATGCAATTATTTAATTAATTAATTGTTTTAATTAAATTTATTTTCTCCTTTTCGTGGACATTAGATAACGTCTTACATTATCTTTCTATTAAATTTTCTCTAACGTGTTTGTGAAAGTCATTTGTAATCAGACCGGTGCCGAGCCTAGGGCATTATTGACCGCAACTCAGACACGATACCGGCAGGAAAACTTTAAGAGGTCAACGATGGCCAGGAAAGCGCATTTACGAGTTGCTCCACGGTCGACAGTACTTTACGACGCGAGATTCAATCGCGAAGAAAATAACTGGCCTGTTTCGCAAGATGTATGCGATTTATTCAGGGAAAATAACAAATGTGCACTACCAATGTAAAAGCAGAAAATATAGAGAATGGATCATAGAAATATAGAAAAACATATCATCCTTTAAATATAATATTAATATAATATTATTCCATATAATCTTGGGAATTTATGAAATGCCGTTTAAACAGAAATTTATATTTTAACCTAAACTTTTTAAAATATATTTTGCAATACGATAAGTTATATCTCTTTTTCTCTTGAAAAATAGCATAAAAAATATAGGAGTTTATATCATTTGTAAAAAAATTAAATTAATTAAATAAATGTTCTAAAAACCAAAAGTACGCCGCTTAAAGTAAAATAATTCTGCTTGATTCGGTTATATATATATATTTGTGTGCCAATTGTTAAATTTTACTGTAATCTTTAATTATAATCTGTCTCATGATAGTATTGCCATATTTATATCTTTTACAACTAATCACATTAGTTATGAAATAACTGTAAATAATTGTAAAATAACACCGTATTTTACACAAATCCGTTTTAGTCAACATTCTATATAATTCGCACAAAATAACGCTTGAGGTCATAACTGAACAGTATACTGTTCAGTTACGACCTCAAGCATCACCCAAAAATACAGTTATTATAAATAAACTCATCCACTAATTAAGCTTGTCACCACGGATTTAGCTTTGATGCATTTGCGTTTATTATAAATCAGATCGTTGATACACTACCTATATTAAATGCGCTGAAACGTTGTCTGCGACGTTTCGGTACATTAAATTAATTAAATGTCACGACTAAACGCGCACGTATTATAAATTATTTCGTTAACAAAATTCGAATGATATAAAACAGATTGATATAATAGTATATATATTTTTAAAGCAGATCTAGAATAAGAAATCTAAAATGAGAAAACGAATATAAAATTAACAATCTAGAAATTTAACCTTTTATTTTAAATGGTCCGTTTATACAATGAGTCGCGTAAGTAACAGTAGTATCAATTTACGCGCGCACAAGTTAATAAAAACCGAAGATACAATTTCATTGTCTGATAAATATTACTTCGTGATATTTTATATAACATGATTTATGGACATTGTCATCCGCGACACAATTGTGGCAATAAGCACAAATTGACAGATTTACATGATCCTTACAGTAATAAATCAGGAACTCCTTTAAAAAAACTGACGTCAATTTTATTCAATGTAATTTTGCTTGAAACGTTTACAAACCATTTATCATGTTTTTTTTATGTATTGGTAATTAATTTTACTCCTGATATATTTTCTAAATAATATATATATGATAAATTTGTTTGTATTTTAACGATAAAAAAAATAACTCCGTTTTTATCATTAAATACCAATAAAAAAAAATTGTCTCTCATATACATATGTATGAGAGACCATTTTCGTTTATTCACTATTACAGTATTCAATGATAAAAACGGAGATATTTCTGTTATCGTTAGAATTCTGAATATCGGTGTATCGATCCTAGATATATCGGTGAAACATTGCTATTAATTTCCGCAGAACGTCGCAAAAATCGTGCAATTCTTCTGAATTATATCACAGGGAGACAGATTAAGAAATCCGATTGTTGAAAATCAATAAATCTATGGATATAAATGATTAAAGGTAAACAACATCTCGGCGAATTAAGCGCTCTCTCTCTCTCCTCCGGCATGCAAATATTTTCTAACAAAATGGAAAACCGCTCAGTTATAGAGAATTAAATCTGCATACCGAATCCACATTCCGAAGATCTATCACATGAATGATGTTTACCATTTCTAGGCAAATAATAGATTTGAAAATTCAAAACGGAATGCCAAACACACAATCCCTTGTGTTTGTATCCCTCGCTGTTTAGATATTAAAGTGCCAATTAGCGATTTTGGCGTGTAATTGGATGGGCGTGCAACGGTTAAACGTGCGATTTACCGCCGGGGCCATGCTTTACTACACCGATAATTGTACGAAGATATGTTACATCGACGATTACAGATTTGACGTGCTTATAACGCCAGGGACGTCAGCGAAACGTAATTACGAGGCGAGCGGGCACGTTGCACTCGACCCGCTAGCAAATTAGCTTGAGCGGTTTTTGTCGGGATTGCCGCCGATTGCAAATTCCATCAATCCGATATTCGTTATCAGGTTTCAAACACGCGAGCTTCGCTTTAAACGTTATGCATATACACGCTCGCTCCGGATACAATCTCTCATAACTGCCTCGCATTACATCTCGCCGCGTCCAACAGCCGACTCGGGAAATTAGACTTGAACAGCAAGACGAATCGGCGTATTTTACCGAATAATCTGACAGCTCCTTTTGCTCGAGCTTCCGCGATATTTTCGCGGTAGTAAAATTTTGAATTATCCAAGCAAACAAAACAACGATAAGGAGAGAAACAATTTGAATTAAATAATAAAAAAAACAGTGAAAAAGCAAAATCCAATTAGTAGAAAGTGTAACATTAATATACTAAAGCCAGGTTACCTGAAAATTAGATGTGAGCTGCTGCACTAAACGATCGAAAGTTTAAAAATATACATACTTAAATACACACACAAAACTAGATATAAATTTAAAAATAATTTTATTAAACTATCAAAATAATTATCAAGAACATTTAAGCATGACGATAATGCTACAAAAATTTTTGATATTCTAGTAACCAAATTGAATGTTTTACATTTAGACACTTCAACAAAACCGTTTTTTCCATATAAATATACATGTTATCTCTTATATCCCCCTGTATATAGCCAATATTTTGCTAACAAGTGTATCTATTTCCAAAATTTTGTATTTCATCTATATTATAAGCGGAATCTGCATAAAATATCGCCGACAGCAGTTAACAGAAAATGTAACAGCGAAATGAGAAAGAATATGCATTTGCCATGAAACAAAATGTCCATTTCTGGGTGGTTTCTTAAAAAATTAATGTTGTTTCCTAAATTTATCACACATATCTCACTCCTCTCATACAAGATATTTTAGGAAATATCATACTAAATAATTAAGAAGTTATATATTATGAAGCTAATTACGAAATTCAATATTACCATTTCATAAATAATTTTACTTTATCAATTCAGACACATTATCGTGATGGCATATATTTCAGTTAAATAATATTTATTTTATTCAAAACTTGATTTCAAATGTAACAAAATATTTTACAGTAAAATAAAATAAATTGTTACGCGTAAATGTAAAATCCTTTTTCTCCTTTTGGAAAATAATAAATGGAAATTTATGAAGTTTAAAATATTACACAATGTTGCGAGAACTCAAACCTGTTTTTTTTTTGTTAACCTTTAATCGCTGATTTTGGATAAATGAAGCAGAAGATGGGCGCTGATAATTACAAATTTTGGCAAACAATTAATCGTTGATCAAAAATCACTTTTCGAGAGGCGTTAAATCGAAAGAATTGTTACACGTCACATCGTGCTGCTATGCGTTTCCATTGTGATACAGTCGCGTGTAAAAATTAATTCAACATAAAAATTTCATAAAGACACGGCCAATATATTATATTCCACTCCGGTATTCGGTGATCGAATTCACTTGCGGGCGACGACGGAAACGGAATACGGGAGGCGGGAATGTTATTGACGCCATAATCAAGCATATCGAGCAACATAGGCTACGATATTGCGTAAAGTGAAATGCATCGATAACGAGAATAACAGTCTCGGTGACGCAGAAAAAAATTGGAAATGCGAACAGATCCCCGACAACGAGGTAATCGCGTAAATATACGATATCAAGCGGTGCGGGAAATCAGTTGGGGATTGAGGGTGTGGGATTTAACAAATTGACGGGGATGGATGCTGTTTAATAATTTGACGTTTCGCATTAGCTCTCCGTTTCAATCGTGCGAGATTTTTTGTTTTTCTTTTTTTTTGTGATCGAGGCAAAAAGAAGGATCCTAACGCGAATTTGACACAATTTTTTAGAAATATAATCGTATACTTGACAAGTAGTAACTGTGTCCGCAAATTGCCTACATTATAGATTACAGATATTATAGATTAATCATGCCTCCATAAACCACCAAGTCATTATGTGTAATGCTCAAACGATTAATTGCACTACTCCCGAGTAATTACGCGGAGCAATAATTAAGTTATCTTTCAATTATTAACGATTAAATATACCGATATATTTAACATACATAAATATGAAAGCAAATCTATTTTTCGTATATGTAGCCGTGGCATTAATATAAATCGAGTGAATAAATTTACATCAATACCGATTTTCGTACTATTACATAAAATATCATGCCCTGTGGCTGCAATTTTATAACGACTAAAAAAGCAATTTTGAAATGTTTATAATATTTCATAGAGAAAAATGCTTTCACAGATTGCTACATTATTTTTCTTATTTCATCAGATAAATTATAAAACATGAAAAACATTTGAAGTGAACAGTGTATCAGTAACACTATGCAACAACTCTATTAATATCAGTAGAACATAGAAATAAATTTAAATATATATATATATATATATATATTATATATATATAAATGATACATTTTGATAACAGTATTCGAGTCAATAATTTTACGAGAGAAAAAAGTAGACAAATTTTGCGATTAAGATTTTGACATTTAATGATGTGATTTTATTTTATGCATGATCTTGAGATTTTGTCTGTTTTTTTATCTCGCAAAATCATTGATTCAAATTGTAGTCAAAATACGTCATTTATAAAACAGATATATATAAATTTTGACTACAAGTATTCGAATCAACGAAAAAAAAAAGCAAATGTTGTGATGAAAATTTTGACATTTGATGATCGATTTTATTTTATGCATGATTTTGCGATTCTGTCTGTCTGCTTTTACAGTATTCGAATGAACATGAGAAAAAAACAAGCAGACTCGCAAAATGCATAAAATAAAATCACATCATCAAATGTCAAAATCTCAATCACAATGGACTTTCATCCAGATATCGGAATTTCACAAAAGAAGAGAACTTAAGGTGGCTCGAGTGACAGGTTTTGACGTACGGGAAAGACAAGGAGGACGCACAAGGCAGTTCAACGGCCAGAGATTTGAGGAGGGTAGAAGATCGAGAGGTCCTCTTTTTGACGTAAGAGTAGCCGAGGTACTTTATCGATCCTTAGAATCCCACACGCGAAGATCCTTCATCTCCTGGCAGAATCAGCGAGGGACGCTGAAAGCAGCGGAGGAGAAGAAGGGTAAGAGAGAAGAGGAGAGAGACGGGTACAGCGACACGGCAAGTGTCGCACGGTCGAACACTGATCGAGAAGAAAGGAGACACGCGAGGGAGAAAAGAAGGGCCGAGTGGAAGGAAAAAGCAAGGGGTTCCGTAGGTCGTTCGAGAGGTATGGTAGGAGATTCATCGCTGGCAACTTGCCGTGGTCTTTTTTCCCCTGCGGTGAGAACTCGCTTACCGTCCGATATCTTTCCGAAGTTCTTCCGCGGAAACGTTTCCCGGTATCGATTACCGGCCATAACGTATTGTTAAATTTTCATCTCTTTCGCTTTTCTCTTCCTAGCTCGGCGAGCCTGCCGACAGGAAAAAAAAACATGATCGACATTTTGGCTTTTGTGCGGTATTTATCGAACATATCGAAGATCCGGTCTTTTACGGCCGATATTTCGTTGTTGAAAATAGTGAATTATAAAGTAGAATTACGAAACAATTAATGTACTTACTTAATAAAAGATATAAAAATAGTGATTTTTAATTGCAATCGATATATATACATACAATTCCAGTTTAAATTAAAAATGCACGACATTATAGATTTTGTGGTAAAAAATCATTTACAAATTTTAAAAATCAGATATAAAATTATATTGTAATAATGCAACGAAAACCGCCTCTCCACGGTTTAAGATATTCGATAGCTCTTACATATGCGTATATCGACAAATGTCGCAGATCGTATCGGCTCGACAGAGTTTCACCCGAGAGACATTTAGGGCATCGTAGGGTGTGAATTTCTACCTACACACCGTGCACTTTGTCTCCTGTCGAAGCTGCGAAACTTTCGGCCTACTTCGGCATGGAAACTATTTCATACCAACGAAACGATAGAAAGTTCCTGAAATATTTAAGGAACTTGAAAATAAATCGTGGCAAGTATTATTGCGTGGTGAAACTTTCGGTTGAGTTTCGAAACTTCAGTTTCGGCCGAAGTTCGTAGCGGGTCGTCGCTTAACGCAAAAAAAGGGAGACCGATTCTTAATGGCGTGAAAAAAAATGCATGAGGGAAATGAAATGTCACGGAACCTTAAAACTCGAGATATCATCCGCGCGTGTCACAAAACGTCTTCTCTTTTTTATTCAAGTACCTCTCAAGATAAAATATAAACATTATTCTTTTCGATGTCACTCTTCATTTTCTTGGTATCGTCAGATTTACGAGCAGCGTTTGAAAAATATGCAAATAACGATTCGATAATGCATGCAATTATATATATTTTACCGCAATTTTTCTCTCTTCAACAATAATAACGATATTAAAATAATAAAATTGGAAGAGAAATGAGCCATTATTTTAATGTTAGTATAAAATAAGTCGTGTATATCTTTTCAACGTGCAATAACTAAATCATTATCTCACAACCGCGTTTACCAAAGGCCTGCGCGTTCTATAGAGACTTCGATCGGGAATTTTTTCGTACTAAAGACTGTTGTTGATGACACGGAAAAGCCGATATCGAAGTGGGCAAAGAGCCGTAAGCCACCCTTTTTCCACATAGGAAATATATTTATAGCGTATATAGCGCCAGAGTTAAGCTCCATACACATCACTGGGTCACTGTATTAGCACTATACATCTGTGTTACGACGGTCAATATGGCGCTATCATAGACATGATTTTAGCAAACGGGAACACTTCCCCGAATAGAGCTTGGTTATTTGTTTCCACCCGTTATTTGTTTACCGCTTACAACAAGCGGTAATATTTTCCTTCCTCTTTTTTTCACAAATTCGATGTAATTCGTATCTTGGATTTCCGTTCATGTGACAGAACGAGATACGGAAAAAATACAGATGTCACAAACATGTATGCTTATATTTAGCTTTTTAACAGATGGAAAGTTTCAATTCGTAACGCTCCAATAAAACTGTACGTGACTGACTAACCAATTACATTGATGACAGATGCTTTGAAATCCTTTCGTGACACGCGTATAAAATTTGCTGGTCTGATTACGGATCGCGGCATTTTTTTTTAACCGAGTACTCGTGAGAGTAAAAAATTACCAATAAGTTAAGACAGCGTTGTCCAATCAGCCGATTTATACGTTAGGAAATAGAGAGATATCGAACGGATTGATCAGTAGAAATAGACGGAGGCAATTTCTTCATCTCGAAGTTCCTTAGTAACTTCCCAAGATTCTCCACCTCGGAGAGAGTCAATTTTAACTTTGTACTAAGCAAGTTTGCGACTCCACGGGAATCCTCCCTTCCACATGTGCACGAGGATTTATTGACAATGAATTTTTCATGCGGCCAAAATTTTGCTGCATAAATAAATATTTAGCGATTATTCAATTTGTCCTTTTTTGTCAGAGCTTAATAAAGATTTAGATTCATCTTTATAAAGATAGATCTATATTAAAACGCAAGTAGTTAGGCAACGAGATACGTACCGAGAGAAACCGTGTCATAGTAAAACTTTTTAAAATATGAGAGCATTATTTGACGCAAGATTTCTCGAGTTTGAAGTTACTTCAGCACACTCCAAATTTTCACGTATGTACCATATGTATTAAAACAAATTTAATGATTCCGATAATATTAAGCGCTTGCATTTTACTAGCTCTTATAGGTATAAACGATTAAAGTTCTCTGACCGTAAGATATTCAAACAAAGCCGGAGCGTTTCGAGCTCTACTTTTTTGAACCAGTGACCGCGAGAAATCGTGTTTCGTTCGGGAACAATTTTACCAGACATCCGTAATAAACGTAGATTTAATACATCGTCAACATTTTATCAAATTCAGGTAGTTTATGAGAAGTTTTCATTTCACAAAAAAAAGAATAACGAAAAATTAAATTTCTTAAACTAATTAGCTACACTAAATTGAATTTTTGCTAAAACACTGCGTGTTAGAAAATAACTTGGCGCAACTTTTTCTTTAAACTTTTAAACGGACAATTTTATGCGTGTTTCACAGCGTTCTCGTAGCCACACGAGTGTCACACGCGATTTTATTTTACAAAACTTCAATGCTCGCAGCATCATTTGATCTCGCCATTCCCTTTTATCGCGATCGGCGCGACGACTGTTTAACACGGAGGCGTAACTTGACGTATCGACGCGGCTAACGGTATTACTGAGAATTGCGTTTTCCACGAACGCATCTTTTTCGTTCGTCTACATGAAACGCCGATCAACCTCGACGGCCGCGCACCCTTGTATTTTTGTTCACCGGCTGTCCCACCGGCCGACGGCACGTCACCGCAACGCGTCCGGACAGACAGAGACAGGATTGATTGATTGAATTCTGTTCTGCTTCGTTAGGCAAACGCGCTTCGTGGTTTCAAAAAATAAAATTATAAAAATTATGAAATTCTACGTGTTGTCACGGACAAACATCTAACTGCAATTACCGGTGTTTGTGTTCGTAGTAAAATTAAAATAAAGGATTAAGATAAAAAGCAAAATTAGGTAATACATTGTATATAACTTTTATATAATATTACTGTAATATTTATCTGCTACGTTTTCAAATTATTAATCCAAGAGCAAATAAATTTTGTAAATAGAAAATACAGCAGAAATGTTTTGCGAATTTACGATATTGAAAGTATCAGTTTAGTCACATTGACAATTTTCGTCGCCCCTCTTCAAGGCATATATATATATGCTTTATCTGTTGCGAAGACAGAAGTTAAGAGAGACGAAAGGTGCGTGGCCGCGTGTAATTCCACCACGGAAATAGCGGAGGCCGTGGAATTTCGGTCGTCTCATTCGGCAGCGGCGGCGAAACGAAAACCGCGAATACGTGAGGCACGGACCTCCGGCGCTAAATTAAATTTCCTGCGCGGAAGGGAACCTGAAAAGGGGGCTTTTAGGGAGCGACGAGAAGATGATAAAGAGGGGCGATATCGCGACGCGATTACTTTGTTGCGCGAAATCGGTATTGCCAAACGAAATTGCCTCGCAGCAACCATTAATTTAATATAAAGATAGAGTGAGTTTCCCTCGCGGAGCAAAAGAGGGTGAGAGCGAGAGGATATGCGCGAATGTGCGGTATAGCACGGAGCGGCGTCTGGGCGGAGGGTGATTGATTGGAGAAAATTACTGACAGATTGATGGAAATTAATGGAAAGCGCGGCCGAAATTAATGGGGCCGACGCGTACGAGTGCGTGCATAGTTGATACGCCGCAGTTGACCGATCGTGTGACGCGTAAACGCAAGCTCCGGCTTGTGCACGCGAGCTCTCGAGGTTGCTGGTCGTGAGGCCTTTCTCGCCGCGGGGGAGAAAACTTAATTGAATGGTTAACCCTAAACCCGGGAACGGCTCTCCGCAATCTAAAACGGGACAGATAATTTATGGAACGTCAACACGGGTCAGTCTGTATAAAAGAATAATTTTGTTCGGAAGCATCTATCAATTCTGGAAAGCTGTATGTAGAATATATAGAAGGGAAGACATATCTCCATTAATATCGACTGTAGTATCGCCTTGAATCACTTACGATTTATGTTTTTAATCTTTCCGATTTTTATCCTATACTTATAATTCATGATTGTATATGTAATATTTTTTTCCTTCTATTAGAAAGTACGTTTTGAAAAAACAGACATGACAAAACTGTGAAGGGGAGAATGTATATATTATATTTCACATGAAAATGATGTAATGCAATATTTATTTAAACCGCCGTATTGAATTAACAGTCTGTAATATAAATTTTGAACACACAAATCAATGCCCATTATCAAGTTTTTTTACAAAAAACAAATATAGATCACGATGTTTTTGAATTATTAATGCAAATAAGTTATAATAATCTGTTTAATACAATGTATTAAACAGATTATTATAACTTATTTGCATTAATAATTCAAAAACATCGTGATCTATATTTGTTTTTTATTAAATATAATTATTAAATATTAAACAGATTCTCATGAAAGGCATTATCAAGCATCTGTTCATATCTAAATCTAGATATGAAGAGATGTATGCTTGTGTGTGCATCATTATATTAGAAAATAATTTATATGCCCGGATTAAATAATTATCTTTTATTAAAATATCATAAGATATTATATAAAATAATTTGAACTTCATTAATTTTTATTGAAATAAAAAAGTATATCATATTATAACACATGTAAAATTACGAAAGAATTAATCAATTTTTATTTAAGAAGAGATAATCGTTGAATGCAACCATATAAAACGTTAAAAATGACTTTAAAAAAATTAGGCTTCTTCTAAAGCAAAGAATATCTATATTCAGCACAAAAAAAAATTTAGTCAACTGGGCAATAATAAAGTCAACTGGGCAATATTAAAGAATATATACAGAATAATATTCACGGTAATAAACTGTAAACAGTATACGTGCGTGTGCTCTGATCGATGCGTCAGCATAGCCTGCGGAATAGAATCATCGTCGTACGGCTCGTATTCATCGCTCGCACACCGTACACACGAGAGGCAACGCACAGCCGCATTTGAAAACCGACACGCGAGAGCGCGCCCAGGCAGGGAATTGAGGCGACCGGAAAATTTCACACACCGCAAAGCTGCTAGCATTAACTATGAAACTTACACCGGTCGCGCGATGCATGGTGTGACGAAACAAAACAAAAAATAGAAGAACAGAATTCGATACACCGCAAAATTAAACGCTCGCGGTCGCCGATTTTGTCGGCCGTCGAATTTTCGGCAGGCAGGGAGGCTCGGCTCGCGTCACGCCGCGCGCAGGGTGTTCCCGTTCCCTCACCCCTTTCTCTACCCCCGTATAGTTCGTACAATTTTGCGTGCGTGTAAATTCATCGGTTAAATAACACGCCATCGGCTTGTTAGCGTGACGCACCCTGTTGAATAAAAAAAAAGAGAGAGAACGAGAGAGAAAAATCAAAAACGGTAGGAGAGAAGCCAAACGCATTGCGAATTTTTCGCGTAAACAACGCCAGTGGCGCGGATTCGGCGCGTTTTCACGCGTGTGCACGGCAAACACGCAATACCTGCTTTTACCCACGTGGGAAACGTGAGGTGCTTGCGCTGGTAATAAACGGGGAATTCGAAAAATACATTGGACGCAATTTTGCTGCTAAAAACGACGATTTTTCGCGATAATACGAATAAATCGAACCGTGCCAATCCTCGCTAATATCGTCGGGTCAAGGAAAAAAAATCTGCATTAATCTTTTTCCGCGAAAAACAATAATTACAGCTGTTTTTCTCTTTATTTTTTCTCTCTCTCTTTCTCTCTTCTTCTTTATTCACTTACTGAATGCTTTCCGTTTAACAAATAGAAATTTTTCCCAAGATAGAAAAGTGCAAGATAGAAACAGAAGCGATATGATGCGCACGAGCTTTCTCTCATTTTTATTATTTTCCTCAACGGATTCCGCATAACAGAGTCGATACAATTGCACTTGATTTTTGACTCATATTCATGGCAAGATATTAAATATCGAACAAAAAGGTAGAAACTTAAATAAAATATGCTAATAAAAATATTACATATACTGAGGATCGACTGTCCATAATTACTAATTGCAGTACAGCCATAATGACAAATCAATTAAAATATACTCTTCCTTTCCTTTCTTTTTTTTTTTGCAAATTAACTAACACAGTGATGTTAAAAATTATTGAAAAAAGTATCAAAATAAATATATTTATTATCTATATAAAAGCGTGCACACAGTTACGACACCAACGTATAAAAAATAAAACAAGAAAATAACTCTCGCTCTTTTTGAAAGCACGTTATGCAAGATAAGCGGCTATAGGTGATCCTGAATCCGCGTCATGCGAGTTGTTGGTGCAGCTTTTCGCGCATCGAAGGCAAAAGCGATCTTTTAAGAAAAACGAAAGAAGCTATCTCGCTTTTCAACCTCCTTCCCCCCTTCCCCCGACAATGCCTTCGTCAACAAAGCCACCCTCGTCGACCTTTTCTGGATCACGATGAGGGAATAGCCTCAAAGGCTCCTCGTTACAATCGCGTGGTGACAGAATAAGCTATTAGTGAGCAGACTTGGAAAAAGCTGTCTTTCTGGAAAGCAAATGTGAACGCCGACCTTCACAATTTCAAGCATCAGTAACGGATATTGCAATTGCGATACACGGGCATGCTGCGCGTAATTGCCTCAACGGAATAAGATCGCATTTTTTGCAATAGTTACTTTTTGCGTTAAAAAATGCAAACGACAATTTCACAGAGACATAGTCCTCAATGCACGTTAATTAAAAAAAATATATATGTTCATAATTGTCTTATCGATATAAGTATATAATTCAGATAGTCCAGATTTCTTAATTCTTTCTTCTACGATTTTGATTTACGATTGATTGTCACACGTGACAAATAAATGTTTACGTTTATATAATTTTTATTCCGTTTCGCTGTTACATTTATGCAATAATCATAATTGATTATAGTCTGTTTAATGCAATATTACGATTTTTCAGAAGCATTTAACTTTATTAATTTTGTAGTTTGCAGCTTGTAAATTTGATATTTCCGAAATAATAATAATGCAAGTGTCGCATTATTTTTGAATAATGAATAACTCCGTTTGGTTATTTAAAAATTCTGGTAATGATTTTATCAAAATACATATCTCAATATTTCCGAATCCATATGCCTGTGTGGCATAAATGCGTTATTAGTACAATTCAGGTTTGTTTTCATTGTTTTCTAACTCACTTGCGATATTTATAGCATTCACGGTTAATATGTCTTAAAAAAAAAACGATAGAGGTAACTTAATGGTAATTAAGTCTTTTGTGGTAAAAGTATTTAACTTAATCGACTGTGCACAATTTATCTTGCATAAATGATTTAATATCGTCGAGATAAAAATATACTTTTTGCAGTAAAGATGACAAGTGAATAAAAAGCATGTAAAATTTTATCTGGGATAATTTTACATACTCAGACTTACAAAAATAGTCATAATATCAAGTCAATACAAGAATAGTGTTTTTAAATATCTATTTAACTTGGTTTTCTATGCTTAAAGAGGCATTACAGCAGATCGCTTGGATGTCCTCCTTCTGTACCGATTTAAATATTTATATTTAATTAATATTTAGTGATTGTATAGCTACATAAATGCGGGAATATGATACATTGCGATATCAAAAAACGTTGAAAAATGTCGAAGTTATTTATCTTTAAAGATCGCGAATTTTTATAAAATGGACAAAATAAATCCGTGCAGAATCACACAGGCAACACACAAAACATACACACACAAGCTTTTGACATTACTATTCATTTGTTTAAAATGATGCAATTTGACTTCTCACGAGATATGGGTTTATTAACCCTTTATGCACTATTAGTATAATATAATACTGAACATTGTTGTGAGCGATTCGAATGATGTTTATTAATTAAGCGACAGCATGATAAAATGGATTAAATACCAGAATGGTAGCATTAATAGCCATCTCACGGCATTTAATTTTGATCAATGTGTCGTTTAAATCGTACCATCGGTTACGAGAATGGTCAAGCTAAATCCGCACAATACTTAACACGCTCAACCTAGCTGTTCTTCTGCTAAAAACTAATACAAAAATTCAAAAATTATTGACCTTATTGTTCTAAATTCTAAAATAAATACATGATTAATTTTAAACTGATAAAATTATTAATTTCTAAAATAAATATATAAATAACTTTAAGAGACGATTGAAGATAAAAGTCACTATATATAGAATGATATTTAATTAGTAAAGACTTTAAAAATATGCTTTAGAATAAATCTTGGTTTTTTTCTAACGCAGAAGATATTTTTGGAATATATATTAAATTAATAAATTAAAAAATTAAAAAAATTAAAAAAATATGATATTAAAAAATAAAAATTTCTGTAACGTCTGACAAGTAAATATACGATTAATTGGGAACGATTGTGCTAAAGGCAATGCGCACCTCAGGTATTCTAAAATCCCCATCTCATTGTCAGTTCAGGCCGCCACTTGAAAAGTTCGAAGGCTCAATTTCGTTAGCGAGTTTCGCAGCGGCGGCGGCGCGATTCGTCGGCGCCCGGCCGCGTGAAATACGAGCCTCGGGAAGAACATAGAACGAAATTAATCTCCGGTCGGCAACGGAAGCGCAGCCTGGTTATAGAATTGGCTGAGAGCCGGCTGCGCGTCGCGCCGCGCTGCGCAGCGGCGAAAAGGGCCGGGGGGGGGGGTTATACGGGCGCGAGAGAACGTCGAATGTCGCCCGGAATGAAAATTGGTATAGACGTCGCTCACCTGCACAGGCCCATATTGTATGACATCGCGAGAGATTCGGATGATTTATTACGTAATATCACGGCCCCGGGCGAAAACCCCCGGCCCGCTTTTTCTTCCTCCCTGACCTTGCGTTCCCCGCGCGGATCCTGTAACGCTGCTGTGTATTTGTGCATGTGTGTGTCTTCCATCCGCTTGTGTGTTATCTTTCCTCTTTCTATCCTATCGTTCCGTACACGCTGCGCACGAGACGTCGATTGAAAGTGTGACGTTAAAGAATCCATTGACGAGATTGAGAGATCGCCCGTATAACTCTGTCACGTTTATTTTCACGGGGGCACGGATCGATTCGGATGCTTGGTTGTAGAACGCTTGAGAACGATATTTTGTTGTCCTCTGTATAAGCATATATATTGTGATCGCGGGAACGTTACTCTCTGTCAGTTTCTTAAAATCTATTAGCTCTTCGATCCTTTTTTAGCAGGGATATATATCGAGTCCACAACGCTTCAAAAATTATATAGAGGATTATATGTTTCTCTCTCTCTCTCGTTAGATTCAAATCTTGCGCACAATCGTATACGAGAGTTATTAAAAATTATTATGTTATTATTATGTATAATTAACCGTCAATTGCTTTTCATTACGTTCCACGATAACTCCCTAAGGTTCACTCGACAGCATATATGCATATCCACATTCATAATAATACGAATGACGTAGAAATTTGCGAGCAAACAATTAAAATTAAACCACGAGGTAATTATCCCTTCTGCGAAATTAAATGTATATCGCAATTATATTCCGCCGCTTGTAGAAATTCTTTCTCGCGGCTGTGCGCGGCGCCCGTCGATCCCGCGGGGCGATTATCAGCTGCCAACGAGCACGGGGAGCAAACGTTATTCCCCAATGATCGCGCGATAATGTGAAACGTGTGCAATCAGCCTGCGATGTGGTATGTACCCGTTGTAAGCGTCGGTCCGGCGGCGGCGGCGATGAAATGTAGCGCGCGGCTGCGCCAACGAAAATTAGGAGCATTTCCCAATTTTCGTCTGGATATGACGTGAAACCGCCGCGCGGCCGCCGGAATCAGGAATGCTGCCGTATACGTGATAGCGTTACCGATTTCGCCGCGAGGCAAACCGCGGCTACAAGCGGAATGATAACGACGCCGCACTTATCTCTCTCCCGCTTCCGATGCACTTTATGTTTCGAGATATATCCGGAGATATCTGAAATAATACCCGGCGCTCAGACTTTTTTTTTGTAAAGTCACTCGTTTCGATTCTTCTGCAGCGATTTTTAATCGTTCTATCCTCAAAAAATCCGCGGTCATCGTCTCGCTCTGTGTTTACGAAATTCATTTTACGTTGTCTGTACGTCTATTCCAATTGATTTTTTTCTGCGCGGGAAAATTTGTAAATTTCCACAAATTGTGACGGTGTCACTTGATTAAAGCGAACTCTCATTTCAGCTTCACGTGACAGAAAAATTTGATACGCAAATGTCAAGTAACAGTATTGTATTGCGGGTGCCACTTGGTAAGGCTAAACTTTTTAGAGGTCGTGTAATACATATTTTACCTTCGCTTCACTTGCCCATTCCCTGCAAGATCTCCGCGAGAAATATTACCTAGATGCACGCACTCATATCATTACGAAAGATCCTCTTTTGATCTCGTAAATCAGCGATGAAAATTTTATTCGCCGGCCGCGCGGGCGCTATGCAGATGCGGCCGGGATTGCAACGCGCGCGCCGTGCCGCACATCAAAAAGATTCGCTCTGCAGCCTGGAGTCTAGCCGCGCGCGACAGACACGCGAGAAACATCGCGTTCACAAGGGTGAGGATGCGGCGGGATCGCGGGATCAAAGATTTTGCCTTCAATCTTGCTGAGTGGTACGAGTAATTTCACCGCGAATAACGAGCGCGCCACCATTAGCCGGCGCGGCGCCGTCTCGGCTGCATGGACATCCGGACGGGGGGTGTCTTTTTTTTCGGGGAGGAGGGTGAGGGGGAGGGGAGGCGGTCGCGCCCTCCCGACAGAGAGGTTAAACCGATTCCGCCAACGTTTCGGGTGCGCGTCGCGTCCTAGCTGCGTTGCATGATACGATTTCAGACGTCAACCGGCTCAAAGGACAAACCCGGGGATGACGCTCAAAGCCGGGACCAATTGGGACCAATGCAATCTCGTTCCGTGACGAGCGATGCAGCGCGGATGTGCGACTGATCGACAGGTTTCATCGGCATTGGCGTTACATCGAACCTTTCGAACGGGAAAGATAAAAATAAGAGAATTGGAATACGCGAGAGAAACTGTGGTATGTACAAAGGAATGTACTTTGATATATCAATAGAAGAGGGAAATATGTTACAATTATATGTCGTTAAAATTTTTTTCTGTATAAAAACAATAATAAAAAAAATCGTGCCGATATAAAAATGAAAAATTATACGTATCGTGTGAAGTACAAAATTCCCCCATTATTATAATTCGATATAAAAATCTGTATATTCAAAATGCAAGATAACAGTATGTATTTTATTTTATATTACATATAAATAAAGAAAAATATTTCGTGCTATATTCTTAATATTATATTCTAACTTTGCATAAACAAAGAATTTTGTGCAAAATGAATTTGGCAATGAGAAATGTTTTATATTAAATTAAAATCATAATTGGTTCCGCGGTTGCGTTGTTGCGGTATGTGCAGATTGTGTCTGCGCCTGATAACCAGTCGTATCACGTAAATGTACGCGGCTGACTTTACCGCTCTTCACTTTACGTGAAGACATGTCTCTTGATAATCCACAACCATGCAATATGCCTCAAAACTACCGAATGTCTTTTTAATGAGAAATTCTTTAAAAGTTAATTTAAGTTCAGTTCGATTCAGCAAAAATGCTAAGAAAAGTTTACATTTGTTATAACTTTCTCATTTTTTTGTGTTGTAGATTTTTGTATTTCAATATGTATTTGTAACTACATTTCAAATTAAAATTCAGTAAATTAAAGCAAATTCTATCCCGAAGTTTAGGTGGCAAAAGATTCTTTTTTAATTGCTTTTAACTTTAAAATTATTCGTCAACACTTTTGCTCAGAAAAGATAAATTCTAAAAAAAAAGTTAACAAAAAAATATATTTATTTGTTTATAATATTTATTCTTATATGTGTTGTCATATTCGTATTAAAAAAAGCCAATAAACGAAAGTGTAGATTAACGGTTTTAACGCACAAATAATTTATTACAAAATATATAATTTGCTAGATTAGAAAATCTAACACATCCGCAATATATGTATATAAACTGCTATATTTATATACATGTACGTCAATTCTATATTTAAACTAACTTACGTTTCGCTTGAATTTCACCTGAATAAATCAACAATCTAATAACTTGACGCGCGGAATAATGTTATAAGCTTTCATTACCTAAATAGCTCTCAATTATTGTCACACGAAACCGTATGGTAATTGCATTTCCTAGAAAGCAACCGATTCTGTCACCAATCTCGTAGAATACACACATCAAATTGTTAACGTATAGCACAAGAGGTGCCGCGAAATCGCAGGAACACGAAATGTCACGAAACTCGAAATAATACATGACGGTTATTATATAAATGATAACTGCTGGCGTCAGCGAGTCTCGAGAAAAAGGACTCGGGTTCTAAACTCGGTAGAATGGACTGCAATGTTGACGCGTCGGCGACTTTATTGTACCAAAAATTGTAACAAATAACATCAACGTTTTCGCGAAATAGGAGACATTGAAGAAAAGCTCGGTGTTGCAACTACAGTACTATGCAGGCGACTCGACAAAATTATAAATTTTCACTGCCGTGATATCAATATCAATTTGTTTTATCTTACCGGATCGAAATCCGTTTTCTCAGCACTCCGCGTTCTCAGCGCGTGTACATTATCACAACAATGACGAACGAATGATTCGCAAGAAACACGCGCAAGATTTCTAACACTGTGTGGTTCGCTCGCGTGAATATAACTGACTGTCAGTGCCGCGCGGAATTGTTTATTCTTAGGCAAGAATCTCCTCGAAGTTACGTGGCAATCAACTTCCTGTTTGCAGTTTATCGAATGTGTCACTGTTGGAATTATCTATTATTTACTCTCTCTCGCTTCTCTTGATACAATTGCTAAATTCTTTTTCTCAGCGCCGCACCGTTCCCTTTTAAAATTTGTTAACGCAATTCTGAATACTCGATATACCAGCGTCATGTATAATACGATCTATAAATTGTATTTCTGGATATATGCACGCGAGGGCGGCCGCGGGGGATCGGTCCTTTTTACGTCAGCGGTTGCAAATCGTCGGTTTATATTTGTTATTCCGAGCAGGATGCCAGAAGCAATCTCCCTCGGCTCAGGGTGAAAAGAGAGACGTGCAGAGTTACGGCGGGGACTCGTAACCCGGACGCGGGGCCGGGTTTGCAAAGGCGGTCGGGAAAGAATTATCTCGTTGATGCTGAAAACAAGCACGCCGATTGTTTTCCTTTTTCCGCGCGACCATTCGCTGAATATTTTTAATTTGCAAAGCTGTGACACAGAGAGCGTCGCGTCGTGCTACAAAGAACGGAGATACCGGCGGAATACCGTGCACGGACAGTTGCACGATTACCAAGCCATCCGATTCATGTTAGCGGGCGCCATTTGTAGAGTATACGATCGCTTTGAATTAAAAACGACTTCGCAAAGCCATCCGGTTGCTGATAAAGTCTTCATACATTAACTATTCATTCCGTGGTTCGCACAAAGCTAAATGCAGAGTCGAAATAAAAGTTCTTACCGAGGGGAGCTTTATTATTAATATCTCGATTGAATTCATATAGCGGCGCGTCGGCGCGATTTCCGACTCGAAACGCGATATCTTCCGGCGTTAAAAAAAAATACGGTGGCTCCTGTGAAAACACAGCGCCGACAGAATTAATAACAGAATTAATTATTTCAATGGTACATGAAAAACATTTATACGCGAATGTGTATTGGGTGTGTCGCATGTCATAATAATATGTCCACTGTTATTTCAGCATACAATCGTGTTCCATTAACTCCTTTTTTTTTGCGTTTTCTCATGCCTCGTAAATGACTTGAATATTTCCCGTAATTCCTGCAATTTTTCCGCGCACAAAATAGCGACTCTACCTGTATATAGAAAATTATGTCATATCAAAATTGTTATAACATGAAAATTACTTATTTCCAGTTATTGTTAGAGGAGCAAAACCTCTTTAATTTTGATGAGTTTACTGTACAGCATGAAATTTAATTCTTGTGAGAAAATAAAGTATTAGCTAAACTTTATTGTATAAATATAACAAACATATAGCGGTAATTTTCGCAACAGATTAAGCACAAAATCAAATATTAAAAAGTTCAAATTAAGATTTTATGATTTAATTGTAAGAAGAGCACATTATTATCGATTATTAAGTCAATCAACTTTGAAATGAAATGTTTATTTTTCTCGCATGAAAACTAATCCATTTTCTGCAGGTACATTATTATATTATGCATATCTTACTCTAATAAATGCGGCTATTCAATTTGTAATTCAATTACTAATCCATTTTAAAAGAAGAAAACAAGAGAGAGAGAGAGAAAGAAGAGAGAGAGAGAGAAAGAGAGAAAGGAAAGCAACGAGAAAAAGAATAGCGTGTCGTGTTTCAATGTTCGACGGAGCGTTCCGACGTATTCGCGAGAGATTTTATCGGATTCTAACAAGACCTAGTCTCAGCTTTCTCTCCTTCTACTCGGAGCCTGAGTTTTCGTAAAGGACCAGTTCATCGTGCTCCTAATTTCGTTTGCCCGGCCCGGATTTCGGTGACTTTAACCCCGGAGAAATCCTTGAGATGCGGCGCGCTGCTCGCGCACGCTCGCGCGCTCTTCCCGTGATTTTTCTCGTTTCCACGCTGAGAGCACTTCTCGGACCATCCTCTCTACTGCCGCCGGAACTTTCTGAGGTTCTTTCGCCTCGTCTTCCTTTTTCTTTCTTGCGAAAAGAAAACGGGACGGACAGGCAAGATAAACTTTGCGGCGCGGAACCCGCGGGTTTTCCGTCAAAGCCGAAAAGAACGGGGCCAAATAGAGCGCCTTTTACATAACACTGGGTGGGTTGATGCTTTTTTGCGATTGATCACGATTCTTTAATCTATTAAGAGCTCGGGGCGAATGAAATTACCGTTCAAGCGACATAAATGGGAAAGCGTAATGAATACTTGAATGCAGACAACCTGCTTAATTCGAACCAAAATTATCTTAATAATCCCTCTAACGTTAATCTCTCCAGTCTGTTAAAATAATTCAATTAAAAGCAATAATTAAAATTAAATAGAAAATAAAATTTTCTCATTTTTACATTTACTTTTAAATTACAGTTTGTAAATTTTCTATACTATGCAATTTTTTTACGACTCAAAAGGTGTAGGAGAGACCAGTATTATTTCTATTGAAGAGTCAGATTTGTGAATTATAAACTGAAAAATCTAGGACGGAAAGAGATTTTGAAGCGCATATCATGCATTTCATGAGAACGATAATTATGAAATTGTCCAACTTACATAACGTTAACTTCGTTCGAATGCAAATCCATCTGAAGAGGGCGAGTCATTTTTCGTCGATGCATCCAACAGCGAAATCCGGCCCGATGGAACTCCTGTGAAATTAATAACAGTTAAAAATCGCATCCGACACGCTTATTCCGGCGTAGTAGCTGTCCTTATTAACGGCGGATACTTAAATCACCCAAAACGTTTCTGGCGAAAGTAAGTGCGCCGCGTATAAACCAACTATACGGGCGTAATATAGCCCGCCGCAGGGTGAATTATATTTCATTTATGCGCGTTAGGATTAGCGGCCATTAGTCAATGTTATATCTTAATTAGCATGCGCCTCCGCTGCCCCGCATTCACGCCAAGCTTAATTCGACATTTCTTGCATCGCGGCAGTCGCGCCGCGGAGAGGGGGGGGGAGGGAAGGGAGATAAATTACGATAAACAGCACCGCGACTATCGCAACAACGGATCTCTCCACGTTCCGCAGTACGATATTTTTGCAATTTACGAAAAACGATCGTCTATTCGTATCTCATTCGGATAATCTCCACAATCCTCGAGATCGATTCTGCTTCATCGGAATCGAATCCTTCCGCCAAGAAAAACCGCTCGCGCTCATAAAGTGATGCGCTTCTTGCGTTTAATTCTAATTCTCTCGTCGTTAAAAACGTGATCTTAATTCCAATTTTGTTACTTCGTATCTTCCTCATCATATTATTATATTTGTATGAATTCTTTTTTACTCGTGATCCCGCCATAGATTTTTCGATTATTTTGCAACGTGAAAATTTTTACATTATCTTTTGATCTCAAAATCTTATGTTCTTGTTATAAAAATTAATCACCTGATATTCGTTCGGAAACATGATGACCTGTATTCTGCATTTTTAAAGCTTCTCGAAGAGTTTTTCAACTTGCCCTGTTAAAGAATTGTTACTTTTGCTCCTCTTTCGAGAATATAAAAATTGCGATAATAACCGACTTGAGAAATTTTCGAACAGGGACATTTCTTTCGAAGTTTAAGTAGGGATGTCGAGAGATCGTAAAATTACGAGCGTAATTATTTGAAGATTATGACGGGTGCGCGGATACACGCCATTAATTCCACCAATTTTCCCCCGTTTTACTAGCAAGTTTCGAGTTACCTTCCTTTTTACGCGTCGCTTCTACTTCGTCGCCGCCATGGTTTTTATGTCATCTGAAGACCGTTAATTGGCAAGATTAACAGCCGACGATGCGCCGTGTAAAACAACGTCCAAGAAAATTACTCTCTGGCACACTTTCGTCCCCTTCCCCCCTCCCTCCCACCGCCCTTTCCGCTCCCTATCCCCAGGTCGATACCCAGAAAATGATCGCCCGCAGAAAACAACTGCAGTTTTTCACGGCATCTTTTTCATAGCCCCAGACGGGATGACGTCGTTAATTGTTTCGTTGCCGCTGCGAAATATTGCCTTTGCGGCTAATTTTAACGAAGAGCTAATCACACGTAACAAAAACCCCCCACGGGGCGGAACAATGAAGTATAAGAGCATCAAGAAAGGATTAATTTGACACAATTGAACGGGGTGATTTATGCATCGGATCTCGCGTGAAACGTTTAGTTTAACGGATGACAAATACCTCCGAAATTTCCTTTATTTTTACTCTGCGTAGAATAGAATAGAAAATTAGATTTATATTTTCGTATTTCAGAGACGTAATTAAACGTACGTATAAATTAAAATAAACAGGCGGAAATAATAAAAAAAAGCGGAAAAAAGAGATTAATATTTTATATTCCCTTTTTAAATATTAGAAACGTGCATGTCTTCTTTCTCATTTTATACAATCTAAACTTTACATTTCTTGCGAAGTAAAATTTTCCTGACCCATATACGACACGGCGGATTACAAATGTGTTAATTATCGGAAAATCCTTCATTATCTCCGATTGCCTATATATATATATCTGCGAAGTTATTTTCGTCATCAAAAAAATAGTCAATAAATCTATAGGTATCAAAATATGTGAAGGAACTATTGTACAGAATATCCTATAATTGCGTACAATGTTTTAATAAAGTATTATTAATCAGCGTATAATCCTTGTACGAAAGTAACAGGGTCACAATAATTCTCGAGTTATGAAGCAGTAAAACTTTCTAATAGTATCTTAAGCGACACTAACAAAACGACAAAATAAACCGCATGAAATTTACATTAATAACTTTTAGCGTAGGGAATAGGAGAGATTGAAAATTATAATAGTCGCGTTTAGAATAACTCAATTCCATTTGTTTTTAAATTAATGTAAATTTCTAGGTATTAAAAATAATTTTTGTAACTCATTTACAATATAGTTACCAGCTATATTGAAAATTTATGAAAATATATATCGCATGAATACAAAATATTTATAACAACAGCTATATTGTTTGTGAAAGATATGACATTCATTTCGGATTTCACGTCATTTTTCACCGAGCGTCATAAACTGCAATGATAGTGAACTTTGAAACGTTACGAGTAACCGACTGAAGTTTCCTTCTAGCTTATGAGCTTTGCCTGTTGATTTATAATTTAACGCCTTTGTCACGTCGCCGTTACCATCTAGTGTATTCGTTTCTTCTAATAAAACTGAAATCTCAACGCTGCGAGCCGTCAGTAATAAATCAAGTTCTCTCGACGCTTTCTCTCATTGAGAAATTTTCCCCGTAATGATCATTTCTTAGAAATAATTAGCAAAGTTCAAATAAATCACGGTCTAAACTCAAAAATTTTTAAAGCGAGAATAATCGCGAACGTTCGACGAATAAGGTCTGTGGCGCTGTTCCTTCAAAAATATTTGAAATCTTGAAAAATTAATCTTTTGATGCCTCTACGAAATTATATTTCAGAAATTGACGTATACATTAATCTCTTAAATATTAGATAACATATTATATATCAAACATATTATTTTTATTTACACTTAATATTTATAATAGATTAATTGGCGAATTAATCTGTTAAATGTAAACTCTACGAATAAATATGAACTCTATGAAATATGAACAAGTATGATGTAAATAGCGAAATTGAAATAAATCGTGGTCTTAAACACGAAAATTTTTACAGCAAGTATAGTAGACAAAAAGATTTAGACATAACAGCTTTTCTTTACTGTTTAATGTTTACTGATACTGAAGATTCACTAAACGGCAAAGTAAACAGGGTATAAGGAAATGCCTCCTTCCCGCGTCGTTTATCATTTCTAGTCTTTTATCACTTTAGTGCATATTATCGCGTGCCGCAGTTGCTCCGCAGCAGGCTCGGCCAGACGCGATGGAGATGCCGCGCCATGATTTATTCCTTGTGCTATGTAGCGGTACCGAAGTTTTCTAATTAAGTACACGTAATGAGTAACCGTGTCGTCTTGCTCGGCGTGTCAATGGCGAAATTCACTGAGAACGTGCATCGTTTTGCCCGAGTACCCATCTGCATATAAACTGCACACGCGATACAAACATTCTTGATTACTGAGCTCTATACCTGCACGTAACGATGATTCTACTTTGACCCAAAGATAAATTTAATATTCCCTAAAGTTACGCTATCCGGCACACGGTGACTTGACCCTTCCGATACGCGAACGAGATTGTAATTGTTCATTAGAGCGGAGATCCGACTCGAGAAATTGAAATAAAAGGGACCCAAGTATCAGATGTATAAGTCTTGACGTAAACTATTCTGTTTTGAAAATAAAATCGCACTCTCGCGCACAACATGCGAGCATTTCCCAAATGTTGTAATTTAACCAAACTTGCCCGAGAGAAGCGACGCGGTAGAATAAGAATCTCAATGCGGGATAAATGGAAATAAAAGGTATTTTCCCACACGCGTTCCTGTGTCTTCCCATTTCCCTCTGAAATTCCTCCCTTAAAAAAGTTAGCAAAAAAAGACACAGACTTAAAGTTTGCTCGAAAAGTTCGTGCTAAGTAAAAACTACTACCGTGTATCAATTCACTATATTTCTTTGCGAACTATATATTGTAAATTTAATTCTAACTTTAATAGTCGCAGAGAAAGAATAAATTCCGGTTTTCATCAACAAGTTTTTTCTAAGAAAATTTTGCGTTTTCGTGGTTACGGCAAAGCCAAGCAAACTCTGGCGAGAATGATAATCATGTAACGCCTCGCGAATTGTGCAGATATATTATGTCGTTAACATTTCAAATGTCTCGTCTGCGTTTCCGATCACGTAAAAGGCGAGAGCGGACGTTCTAAAATCTCATCCGACGGTGTCTGAAATGCTTTGTAAAATGTAATTACCGGAGGCTGGCTAAGAGAGAGGCGCGATAAAATATAAATGCACAAGCCGTGAAATATTCATCGTAAAGTGTACTCGCGTGTGGATAACGGAGAGAGAGGGGGGAGGGGAGCAGGTACGGGGAGAGCAGGTCCGAATTGAATTTTGCAATTCGCGAGCGCGAGGAGGACACATTTAACAGAAAAACCCGGCATGTACGGCCGGCATACATAATGCCGCTTGCATGTCAAGACTAGCTGTAAAATTTAAATTGCCTGAGCGAGGCTGTTGTCACAGTTTTTGGCGGAAGCGTCATATATAGCGGGCTCAAAGCCGCAGAGTCTACTATACGTCCGAGTTAGACTCGATCTATTTTCGGAGGACGCGGTTCAGATTATCTTAATACATCAGCCCTCCCGGGCGGAAATTATCTTGATGTATAAGTCAAAGAGGAAATTTACGAAAGAAAGAACAAGATTCGGCGGAAAGCTTCGAGGACGTAACTCGGAGAGATAAAAACCGTAGAACCAGATTTATGTATTTTATATTCCGCAACGTTATCTAAGCAGAACAAATTCGAAATATTACCGTGCTAAATACGTCATATATCATTCAAAAATTAGCATCGCGCAATAAAAAAAACGTGTTGGCTAGAAGAAAAAAAATTCTGGTCTTGCACGGGATAAATTATTTTACATTTGCAACGATACGTGAGCATCGCAGTCGTTTTCACTGTAACTAGATCGTGAAGTCGTAAAAGCATAGGAGTTAATAGAGGATTACCGTATTATTAAACACAATTATTAAACAAAGATGCACAATCTCTTGCAATTTTCCTTTTCGAATGCGACACAAATATTAAACGCAATTAACATCTACGTTTGCGCTGCATATTCTGCATATTTTGCATATTCTGCAAAAAAAAAAAAAAATTTCAGCCTTTTTTGGGCGGGATTATTTTTATCAATTAAGCACGTTTATTGTCAATATTATTTACCAATAATGAAAGATCGGGAATTTCCTTACTTTTCTCCACGGGCGTTGCAGGCAATTCTATTGGTTCTTTTTTGGGCGTTGCAACACTAAATCCGAAGGCAAACGCTATCTCTCGAGCCACTCTCACGGTCGTTGAATTTTATGTTATCGTAGTATCCATATATGTCTGGCTAAGGATTTTGAAGCTTTTATTTCGAGAGTTAACCTTGTTTTGTGTTACATAACTATTTGAGTATTTCCAGAGCTCGTGCGCTCGTGCGCGCGCTGGAGAAGCAAAACCCTCGGAACCGCGACGTAACATTTATTTATTGTTTCTACCCTTCCCCCACCTTTTTTTTATTCTTTTTATCTCGATGCATTGTGGAAATCTCATTGCAACAAATGCGATAACTTCACAAAAGCTTCTGTTATGAAACGTTGCTATTCGCTTTTTTTTTTATCTCTTTTTGTCCGCATCACATTCTCATTATAATATTCATGGTATGAATAATTGCTGTTGCTTACATTTTCTAGCCGTCTTTTTTTCAATTATTATACATCAACCGTACCGAAACGTAGGTGGTTGCGTACTTACGTTTCAATCGTATCTTCTTTCGCATGAATCTTCGCTAAACTATCACTATTCAAATAGATCGCAAAGGCGTCGCGAAAAGTTTAAGAGTAACTCCAAGTTTTACAAAAGTTTCTTCTCGGATTTTGGCGAGAAAAGTGAACCTTTCAGGAATATGCCGATAATCTCTCTCTCTCTCTCTCTCTCTCTCTCTCTGAAATAATTTGAATTAACAATACGTGAAAATTTGAAGAATTCGTGACAATAAATGCGTGGATTATTTCCTTGGATAGCAAATAAAGCCCTATAATCAGAGGGCGTGATTACCTTCCCCCGCCCCTCGGATAAAAATATAAAATAATTGAAAGAGGGCGAAATATATGATTCTGTTTGTACGCTTAAGAGCTACTCCAATATGTAACGCAATCGCGGCAATGCAGTAATCGTCGAAAATAAATTCCTGCGTCGATGGCTTATCAGTAATTAATACGAATGTGATTATATGTATAATTAAATATTTCAACGGCGTGTTTAATCAATATAGCCTGACGCAATTAGCGATAACGGACAAGCATACGCAATGTTATCAATGCGAGACACGCTTATTTGACGAAAATAATATAATTCTAGGTTTTCCACGACAGCCTGGTCCTTTAGAGTTAATGATTCACGTAACATTGTTCATGTTCGCGTAACAACATGTTATGCGAAGACGATTATAATTTCTAATGTTTCCTTTCGTTTTGCTAACAATCGGAAATTTAACTACGTATTACATACATTTGTAAGCGTCGTAATTAACGGTAAATTATTACGATAGCCATTTAAATGAAAATGTTGAGAATATTTAATTATGAAACAATGCGGGAAACATTGTAAATATGCAAAAATTTGTATTCTGATGTGCTAAATTTCTGCAGTTTCTTTTTTCAATATAACAACAGATAGTTATAACATTTCAGGACATGAAATACAATACTAGTGGTGATGCACATACATGTATCAAAAAAGAGAGAGAGAGAGAGAGAGAGAGAGTTTTGCGTTATTATTTTGCGACTGTGCGCTAATGTAATGGTGGCATCATTAATTTCTCCGACCAGATAAGTTACGCGACAAGGTTTTGCAGAAATAAAAACCTTATGGATAAGTTTCAACAGTTTTTCAGTGGAACTAATATTTTTTTTAAATAAATGTTTTTTTTTACGAGAAACAGGATAAACCAGATCGATAGTGTTTTACTATCTCTGCGTATATGTATCTTTGTGTATACCTGTATACATTCCTTTTGATGCATGAATAAACCTTTTAGTAATTTTCTACCAAAGTGCCTCTTTTGCATATTATTAACGTAAATATAACGCAATATATTTTCGTAAAACAGTTATAATAAAAACATATTGAAAATTTATCGGGATAACGGATATAAACTGTTCAAAGTTTTCGCTTAAAACGGTCTATTAAATTTCTCCTCAAGATTTTAGAGGCACGCATTATTCCACAATGTAAACATTACGTTTGTATTTTAGTAACTATTTTCAATTATTTACAGAGCCTAGAAATACATATCTCGTTCATACAATTTATCTCTGCAAAATTTTCATTCGAAATGCTTGTCATCTTTATGTTTGAGCTGTCGCATTTAGCAAATAATTCCTAAAGATATCCGAACAATCTAAGCTATTTGACGGTGTGACACAAGGATTGATCATAATATGAAATGTGACCAGTATGTATCCGAGTCGCTTACGAATTCCTGAAGGTATATCGTGTCATATCCGCAGAATGAATACAAACTTTGCGCCCGATTGTCGTGCTGGATGCGATTATCGAGAGGCAGATCAGAAAAACACAAACGTCTCTCCCGCTGACTGGCGATGTGCCCAATGAATACGCGATTGGCGTCTCGTCTTATGAATTTAATTTTCGACAAAATATCGCGCAAACGTGCTCGGGGGCGCCAATGCGCCGCCGTCACATCGAGTGGTACGTCAGTATCCATGTAGTTTTTGGCCTCTCTTCCCGATTCTCCTCTCGATTTCTGCTTTTTTTACGACTCGCCATTAATATTTCTGAAGTCGACTCTTTCTCATCGCCGTAATTCCAATCTTTCTATTTTGGCTCGGATACAACGGCGCCGTACAGATACCCCGACTTCGATCGAGTCTGATTTCTTGATAGTAAAGTTTACTAAATATGACAAAATCAATCGTGTGCTTAATGTACGGTTTGTTTCTATGATTCAAGCCGTTTGCTGGTTTGTAAGGAGAAGCTGCTGTTTCCAGTGATGAATAATAGAGATCGGCGTAATTTTTTTAATTAGTAAACGTCCCTTTCATTTCCCGATCGAATTCGTTCTCGCGATCGTTACGTTGTATCCTACGTTGCACTTGGCTGCTTATCATTTAAACGACATGGCGTGCCCGCCTCGTCGTTCCTGGTTTATTGCTGCCTGCTGAAATGCCTCAAAAGCGATCTCCGGGATTAGTCCGTCGCAACTAAAGAGAAAGGAAGAGAGAGAGAGAGAGAGAGAGGGAGAGAGAGAACGTTAAGTGGCATCGATTATTCCTTTCGTGAGATATGCAAATCGTTCTGGTCCCCCTGTCTCGCGCAACTCTTTGCGCCACCCTTCCAGCGATTACTCTAGTCTCGGTCACGCTCTATCTTACCCTGCAACCCTTTTTCCTCTCCCTCTCTCGCGCGCGCGTTAGTCCTCTCGTACAAACTAGAACGTCTGTCGCGTGATTTACGTCTCGAAGAAAATAAGAGATCCCACCTTATCCTGTGAACGGAGAAGCAGAGGGGCTCGGGGAGAGAAAACGTGGGGCTGTACGGAGTCGACAAAGAGGACCATTCTAAATCTCTCGACTTTCGAATGTTAGGCTCGCGGACTCGCCACTTATCAGACCAGAACGATCCCGTTCTCTTACTCAATTGCCATCCCAATTTTCTTTACCCTCTTTCTCGTAACTGTAATATTTGGATTTTTTTTTTTTTTTTAAGAAATTAATCAGCCTAAAATTTTTCTTTTAAAAATTAAAAATTTGTAATAAAGAAATCGTATATATTTATCTCTGTAATTATAGACATTTACAAAGACGATACAAAAAAAAATCTCAAATTTTAAGTGTCATAAAAACGCTAGTAAATTGTTTGTGTTGCCACAAATTACAAAACGCACTGACATTAGCCCATCGGGCATTCCGTCACATAATTGCTATAGTGATTTCATGATTTGCCTCCAGAGATTATCATCGACATTCCTATAGCGTATTTACTACTAACTATTGTTATTTTCGTACGAAATCTCGACGGTACAATAAATATCGTTGAATCGAGAGAACAAAATTCCGCGTGTTTTAACGTATAAATATACATACGTACGCCCCCAGCACGGGGGAACGTAACAAGATCTCAGAATGCATTTATACCATTATCAACTGTAATAAAATCTAATAATTATAACGAGTTAATGTATAAAGTGAGTGCGAAAAGTACATGCACAATACATTATTATTTATCATTATAATAAACTTCTACGGAAAATTATATTCTGTAGTACTATTTTGCACGAAACTTTCTGACAATTTTATCCGAATTCCGTTATTACCGAAAAATTCGCTGTAAACTTTGTTAGCAAACATTTTTTAAATCTTCGGAAGACATCGTTCTTGATTGGACGCTGTAAAAAAAAAACGTAAGCCACGTTGGCTCGTAAAAGCTTACACGAATCGACGGCAATGTTAGTACGTCATTTTTTTTTCGGGGAAATTCATCTGGGACCTGTCAAAGCATTAAACGTGATAATAAAACTGAAACGATTTACAGTCAACAGTAAATGTCAAACGGAAAGAAATATCCAACAAATTTAGATTTTAGATTTTAACAGTTATGTATAAATTGAAGTTTTTTTTATACTATCAATATGAATTTACGCAAACTGTGGTTAATTTAAGCATTATTGATTACCATTGAGATCTTAATATTCATATCGAGATTTCGCGAAACAAATATCGCAAAAATATTGGGGATGACAATCTGTAAATTTTATCAATTATATAAATTATTGATCGTTTTTTAATAATTTGATTCAAAAGAATTAATCATTTAAAAAACTATATATCGAAATTTTATTAAACATAAATTCACGCGTAAAACGGAAAGCATAGTGACGCATAGTGACGATAAATAATCGGTAGCCTTACGCGAAAATCTGCGCTTGATTTACTCAATTGACGCGCATCGTGATACAGTAACAATCGGTCCGTGATTTTCAAAAATGTTCCAGATTAGGCGTCCGCGATTTTGACGATTGGAAACACGTGGGCGGCCTAAATCCGTTCGGGCATTCAAATCGGTCGCGAATGCGTTAAAAGCGCGCGGGCGCGCGCGCGAATTTACGAATTCGCGCGATCGTGCGCGTGCAAATTTCATCATGTCGCTCGTCGGCGTTCAAAAGAAGATTCAGCTCACGCTCGACCCAATCTCCGGACCCATTGCACCGCCATCGGGGAGCAACCTCTCTCGCCCCCTCTCCTATACCGTCGCAAGCATCGATAAAAATATCCGATATACCGGAATCCGCCTTATACTCATACCCCCTCGTGCCGACGTTACTCGCTCGTAAATCCGCAGAAAGATGGAAAAAGCGCGCGCCGGCTATAATCGTTATCCGGTTAAATCCGCGCGCGACGCTACACGTCTTTCCGCAGCCGGATGGATTGCTGGTGTCACACCGCCGGCAACCGCAGGCCACCCCGATCCGTATCCGCCGTTCTTGAAACATTCACGGCCCACGAGACTGCCGAGCTTTGCAGAATTCATCGCGGCGCGGAACAATAGACCCTCCTTTTTCTCCGGCTCGCCCGTTAACGGTTAAAAATTTACAACTTGTTTCACGCTTCGAGCTTGGGTAGCGATCAAGCTAGATTTTCAATATTATAAAACTAAACTTCACGGCGTTGTTGTTTACTTTTAGTAGAAACGAATGAAGTTTAATTCTTAACGTGGGGGCTTGTACGCAAACAGTGGCGAATCGTGCAGTAGTGAATGCCTCGCTTTTATTTTAGTTTCATATATAAGTAATCGAGATCATGTTTCTAAAGCGACCGTGCCAAGTAAATAATTAAGTAGTGACCTTATTATTAATAAATTAAATAAAAATGTTATATGTAATAGTCTGATAATTGAATCCAAATTATTATGACTTTAAATATCTTTCTTTCAAAGAATTTCTCACAACTTTATCGCAATTAAATACAATATGCTACAGCTAGGGAATACATTAGTGCGGTGAACAGACGCATATATATATATAGCCTGCACGTAAATATATGAAAATAAAATATATTAATGATCATTTGCATTTCCATGGCAATCCTGACTTGCTTGGAATTTGCCACTAATTTCGAATAAGTAAATGTCTAGCATACCATCAGACCCGCACTTGACTTGCTTCCCTACTATTAGCGTCGTGTAAACCTGACGTAGCTACTGTGCCGCGGTTGCAAGGATCGAGATGCTGTTTACAAAGGTGCATCTTGGACTCTGTTCGGATCCGTAAACCGTATCTTTGTTTACCTTCTTATCTGTGAGTGCTCCTCGTCTTCTGAGCATTAGCAGTCAAAGTTGTTTACTCGCTTTTCGTTTCCTTGGCACGGGTACTCGTGCACCACAACCTGTACCCAAAACTGGGGAAGCTAAAAGACAAATTTGCCCGCTAAACTAAGAGTAAATGTATTCTTAGTATCCTTATTAACGAATTGAGAAAGCTTAATAAATTAATTCCCTATTTACAATAAATTCATCGTAATTAACACCCCGTTTTAACTTTTCGATATACTAAGTACCCGTTAATAGTCGTCTTTTGATGTTTCTTGCCGAAATCTGAGATAATTCTTTAATACTTTGAATCCATTTCTCTTAATTACCTATTACTAACTTCATCAACGAATTTGGAAATGTAGATTTTTAATTAAATTCTTTTGAAGTCACATAGTACTTTTGTTCTGTTCTGTTCTCCGTAAAAGTTAGCCCCTTGTCCGATTGCGTTCGTGCCAAGAGGCAGTAATGCGAGAGAATCCTTTCAACTTTCAGAGATCCTTTATTTTTTAGAAAGCGCAGCCCTTTGTACACGCGACAAAGATATCAATCCGTGGATTGTTCAGTGTTACATTCGCGTCGTTAGATCTCCAAAGTCAGAGAAATAGAGAGACACAACACAGAGGCGGATATGTATCACGATATATCGAACCAATTTTGGGGCTGAAGCGGTCCAGTATCGTGTTTCACGCGTGTTTCATTCGGCTTTTCCGAGCAGCTGCAACCGATACTGCGATCCGATATTAACCATTTGCGATCTGGTGCCGGCGCGCGAGTGCAGATTATTCTTTCAGGATAAATTCGCTAAGTTAAGCCATTTTGCGTTGCCCGAACGTGGCGGCCCGTTCTCTCTCTCTATCTATGTCGCGAGTATTTATTATCGCTTCTGATAATTCGTTCGATGTATATTCAAAGATTCGGCAATTCAATGTTAATAATTAATATCGTAATATCATTGTGACAATTGGTCCAAAGACTTTCTCGGTAGAAACTCACAACTTTTCGACCTCTATGAAGTTGGCATCCTATTGTCAAAATTTCGATAAAACAATTAGAGATGAAATAATTAATCGATACAAAAATTCGATAAACTAATTATTTTATCAAAATTTTGACAATGAGGTGCCAACTTCACAGAGGTCACTTTTCGTAACTGCTTCGTTCACAATATAAAACATTTGAAGCGTAAAATAAAGATTTTCTAAACAAATATACACGAAATACATAATACATACAAAACACATATATTTATTCATATTATATTCACGTTTTCCCGCATCAATTTTCGTTCCTTCAGCATTAACGGACTGTGAGCATTTTTTACGCGTAATTTGCGATAAACTAACAAATGGAGCGGCAACAAAGCGAGTCTCTCTGATTAGAAAAGACGTGAAGCGGAATGAAGATCGAAGGTAATTCGAGTCAATGGCCACGGATACTATTGTTCCTGGTATGTTCGCGTAAGAGTATGTATTCGCGTACCCGCTGGGCAAGTCCAATGTTTATTGTCGGGCCACATTGGCGGAAACCACCGGTCGTTTGGCTCCGCGAATCAATGTTTCCGAAACCAGGTCTCGATACGAAGAGCGAAAAAAACAATGGCGATCGTAAATGCAGTATCACCATGAAGCAATCGCATTATGGAACACGTTCTCATTAAAAACAATTCGAACGACACCGATGCACGTGCATACGAATTACTTGTTTTTATTCTGCTTATTATTTTTAACGAAGTAGTCTGGATTTTAACGTTGCGCGCATTCTTTTTATCACAATTATTATTAATTAATCACTGATTATATCTTTACGCGTTGTGTTGCGACGAAATAAAAGTTGAAATCTCTTGAAATAAGATATTATTTGAAGCTATTTGATAAAGACTTGATATTCATCGGTTTTTAATTTCATAGACACCAGTTTCCATAACAATTAACATAATAGTATAATTCGCTTTATTAAGTCTGACTACATAATTTAAAAATAATCGTTCGATTCATATTAATTTTTATTAATCATCCATATGATTTTGTAATTCTATATTGAACAATTCTGTTAAACTTGCTTGATAATTCATGAATCATACAATTATACAATTCATGTGATAAAAATAAGATTAAAAACTTAAGAACAAATTAAGAATCCTCGTGAAAGAACGCGAAGACAAAATGTATCTGGATTCGTGGCTTCTTGATGTAATTCAGGATTCGTGAGCCGCGCTGTACGCGCCATTATTTCGCCTGTCGCGTCGTGTATATGAGAACTATTCGCCCATAAACGCGCGCGCGTGTAAACACCACACTGCACAGGACAAAGACCCTTTCGGTAGTCCCTATTGACCTAGTGTGTCACGCGAAGGGCTAGTGGACTTCCAATACTCGCCCTTCGTGTAATTTATCACCGGCTGTTTACGTCCACCTCTAATTGCTCCTCTTCACGTCGAGAATAAGGCTACCCCGGCGGTACCTATAAAACGCGCTAAATCACACTATTTCGCGGTTTATTTCTGCTAAAACTACCGGACCCGGGTTTTTATTTCGTGATAAATGAACCGTTCTTAAGTCTGTATAAATGATTTAACGTAAATACGGTCGTATTGCAATCGTGTGCAGGATATCTTGGCTGGATTTACGACGAGGTGATGCCCCGAAGCTGTTGTACGATCTTTCTTTTCCCATTAAGATCGTTCGTATTATTGAAAGATAAAATTATGTGAAATTTATCACACGAAACGCAGTTGAAAGTTGCTATTTATATTTTTCAAATTCGCGTGACGCTTCTTCGTACATAAATATTTTACAGATATATATTTTATAATTATGAAGTACACATGTATAATATAACAGTCACAAGCAAATAGCATCGAAACTGTACCTTCTAATGAAGTTCTTGCAACTAATAACATGCAGCTGAAATCGTGATTAGGCTAGTTGGCTTTATACTGACGAAGGTCGAATTAACTGGAGGAATGAACTGAATCTAAAATACAGGAGAGTTATTCGGAACGTACGTTGCTGGCACATTTGCATTATAATGCATTCTCTGATATAATACGAATGTATGTATGCAACCGATATGATGCGTGCTACTTTCGAAATGAAATTGTCCGAGCAGAACAAATATGAATCTGCTAATTTTGACATGTGTTATTCCGGGCTTTCGTACTGAGGACATAATATGTGGTCTTAATCAAAAATGATGAGGAGATGTGGAACTACAAAATACAAAGATTAATAATATTCTTTTGTTACAAAAATATCGTACACATTATGCATATCCAATTTAAAGAAAAAAATATACATAGAAGAATAATCAAACATTGTTTGTATAATAAGAGAGAGATATGTTTAATTAACAATTAATTTTATTAGATATGAATCTAATAAATAGATTTCAAAGAAAGCGTAATTTAGAATTTACATAAAATGCATTCAATGATTATTTTAATAAGTATTAAAATAAAATTTAATCAGCATTTAATTATATGTAACGATATGTCTCTTTGTGAAAAAAAAAATGTTTAAAAAGAGATAAAAACTCTCATTTTATTTGAACTAATATTTGCATGAGCGGCTCTACTGAGATTACTAATATTATACATATGTTTTTACGCGATAATATTAATCTCCAAATTAAATCATTTTGCTTCAATGTTTTTTTATCATATTTGCATCTCGTGATATTAATGTACTCACGGAGTTAAAGCTTATCTAATAACTGGCATGTTAAAAAGACACCACTGATATAGATTTAGACGTGATTTCCGAGCTCTCCTTTTCTCCGCGCGTTTAAGATCGAGAAGGAGAACAGAAAAAGGAAAGAGGTAAAAGTTAGGTGGTCCAGCGGTCTTGTCACGGAGAGTAGGGATCAAGGTGCCGGCGTCACTCTTCCGTTCCATGAAACCTCGCGGAAATTGTTCTTATCCCTTGATCCCTTGAGAGTTTATCCCATCGTCGCTTCCCATAAAGCCGGGAATGATCGCGCGACCTCGTCCGTTCGTCCATCTCGCTATATAACCATCTGCCGATTATCCGCGCTACGTAAAGACCGTTTCTGTTTCTTTCGAAATATTTATGGTGATTTGCTACGCGCAAGAGAATTTTCGAATGAGAGTACGGGAAAAGGAGAGAGAGAGAGAGAGCGAAAGAATGGGGATGCTGCATACGTGTGTACGTACTTATGCGGGATGTGCGAAAGAAGAAAATAAGGGGGATCTTTTCAGTAGAAAGAGTCTGCCGCATGGTCAGCCAGCAGCGAAGTGATTTTCGCGGTAGGCCGAGAAAAACTAATCCGGTTATATTTCAGACCGTATTTCCTTCGGGGTTATACACGGCGCTTCGTGCAGAGCGCTCCGTGAGAGCACCGTAAGTATTTTTCGATGTGAGGAAACGGAGAGGATTCATACGTGTGAGCCAAAAAAAAGGAGAGAGAGATAAATTCGAAAGTCCTGAACGAAGAAATTCTCCTAGAAAAACTTAATACTGCTATTGTACGGTATTAAAATTTTTTCCTATTAAATCTATTAATTATCGATAACAATTGTGTACTTGATATCTAGCTTTCTTTGATTTCTTGTAAAAAATAATCGTAAAAAATTAATTAATTGTTATAATTTAAGGGGAAACAGAAACGCGTTCTCACATAACACGTAACGTATGAATAGAACTGTATAACGTAGATTTATATATAAAACGCACAAACAACAAATGTTTACTTTAATATATAAATATTAGTTGCATAGCTGTTAAATTCTCACGTTACATTGTGATGGTTACGATTTCTGACGAACGTGCTAATAAATGTATTTGCCATCCACAAATCATATAGTGACGCGGTCTACCGTCACTTCCATTTGTTTTCCGTCATCTGGTCATTATTGACAAATAATATCGAATGAAAAAATTTTAATAAATCTGGATACATGTGTAACATATACTCGGTATGCGCATGTAAATTTTGTCGAAGCATTCCTCCTGTTTATTCACAAAAACATGTATCGTAATATCAAAATAATGAAAATATGCAAAAAAAAAAATCTGCGCTATCTCTCGAGATCTTGAAAGTCTTATTTATATCACGAGTATCTATAGATATATTCACGAGTAAACAAGCTACTCATCTTTATTCATCAATAGTATCGTCTCGTCGCACTGCTATTTTTATTGGACATTTTCTTTATGCAGGCAACACTTCGTTTTTTACCCGCCACCGGTTTATCTTATGCTGATTTTTGAACGAAATTCTCGTGGCAAAATACTGCAATAAATTAATTACGTATCGACAAACAATAAGAAAGAATTTTTATTTTAATTAATTCTATTTTTTTCACAGAATGTTATTCCCATTGTACTTTTATCAATCGATTCTACGCGTCTTCTCCGGACGCGCTTGTCCTTAGACATTCCCGCCGTCGCAAGAATCCGTGTAATGTGATTTTTCCGAGTGAAACGGGAAGTGGATCAGAATTCTTTCAGGTTGACACAATACGGAGATCTACCCGCCGCTCGAAGCAGTCATAAAATCCACGCTTCGCCGTATATGTTTGCATATGCATCGATATTCCCGATGCGCCTGTTGACCGAGTGCGGATCGAGGCTCCGACCGGAGCGGGTTGCCGAGAGAAAAGAACAAAGTCGAGTCACTTGGACGAGGGGGGAGGGGGGGAGAGAATGAGACTATAAGAACGTGAAATAAAAATCCCGCATCGCCGGACGGTCGACTGGCTTTTTTGGCCGGGCGATATTTGGCCCGAGCATATTTTTGACATCGAATTTTTATTCGATTCACGTATCGCCCGCTGCCGTAACTACAGCACTCGTGGAGGCTCCCTCGCATCCTCTCCACCTCTCTTGATCGCGAAAATTTCTCTTTCCTACCATCTTGCCTTCCTTCCTTCTCCTGGCAGGAAGTCTGTCCACATCTTTACATCCTCTCTCATTTCCTCGGCCGTTCCTTCTTACAGACTACGTGTCTCCGTCCTTATCAATCTACCCTCTTTCCTTGTCCTTGTCCGTCTCTATCTGCTTCCTGCGCGTCGGTTTTTTCTATATACGAGGTGTCCCAGAAGTAGCGGATATACGATGAATAAACTGAAAATGAACCGAGATGTTCGTCGCTTTAACAGCGAGAACTGCCAAGAGTTGCAAAACTACTCCTCGTTGTAGATTAACAATTTTTTATAGATTAAAAGAGGTAATCGAATGAAAGGAATTCTAATTGTATTTTAACAGAAATCTGTTTTCAATGCTCCACTACACCAAAATGTTTAACGTTATACGCCGTTAAAATGAAAAAAAAAATTGATTCCAATTTTGTAGAATTTTCTGTAGAAAGGAAAGCTTACAGGACACCCTGTATATACTCCCATCTTTCTCGATCATTTTACCTCTCTCCTATCTCTATTCTTTTTCTCTTCAACGAGCTACACGTTCTCGTCCTTATCAATCTAGCTTCTTTTTCGCGTTGTCATTCTCACACATTTCTGACCAATCTGTACACTCTCGTTCTCGCTATTTCCACACAGGTCCCCCGCGTGGACTCGTCGTATCCGTTCGCGACAGCTTCCTCGCGAGCACGCTCATTCCATCGCCTTCGGGGCAGCTTCCGGTGCCTCGGCCGGTACATACAGTACGGACGGTCGTACATACAGTACGTACACGTCGTAACAATTGTCGATTTCATAAAAGCGAACGAGCTCTCTCGCTCGAAAGGGTCCCGTATTCACCAGACCTGCCGTCGTAAAACCGACGTCGATACGCTGCAGGTGGAGCCCCGGCTGTGCAATTTCGCCGCGTCAGGGAGTACGTACGTTTTCGCTCGCCGTCGCGTCGTCGCGTCGCCGGGACGCGCGTCATCGGCATCGACGTCCCTTCGACGATCCCTCCGTCAGAACGGGATATTCGGACGTCGCGCGCTGACACATCCCTCGCCCTCGCCCAACTCGCCCGAAGTACGTCTACGTGAACGCGCGCAAATACACCTAATCCCCGCCTCCGAAATTCCGCCGACAGGGATCGAAATCTCCGAAACGGTTCGCCGCACGAACTGCTCGGTTAGAGGATAATCGTCCGCCGCTGCAGCACGAGATGCATCGAGGGCTCGTATAGCCCGGCTGCGGTCTGAAATTCGGATCCGCTAGGACTTATTGTAGTCGCTGTTATACGCGACAGTTTAACCCCTTCCGTCGTGAACGTGACAACAACGGGAGTTTCATATATTCAATAAAAATATAAATCATGAATTATGCGGATTATTGCGATAATTTTCGCCCTAACTATAATTTTACGTAATATTGTTGGCTAATTGCTAGTCAATTATTTCTCTATAATTAAATGTCAGAATTTAATATTACAATTCATATTTTACGTGAATTTCACGTAATTTTTACGATGGCAGATTATTCACAATTTCGCGAATTGGTATAACCATTGTTATTAATCATCCTCGAATCTTTCTGCTCCAATAGGAAAAATCACTGAAAGAAATTCTAACACAAATTTAATTGAATCGGATGTTCTAAAGAAGGTATGAAGTTCCCGGGAAATTTTCAATTAGAGGAACAAAAGCCATCCTTTTCACGAAAGTACAAAGACAAAAACTTTCCATTTTTCATCCCCAAACCGTTGCAATTTTGCAGTACATAGACAGATTTTTTCCAAATTTCATTATCCAGCCACATTAAAAAAATCTATTTAAAAAAAAATTAATAACAGAAACATTCTATCGCAAATATTAATTAAAAACATACTTTTTCAAATTAACGAGGTTATTAAATTGAGAAGATAAACGAAGGAATAATATGAATATAACAGAAGAACTTGCTCCCAAAATATTTGCTCCCGGTATCTCCTCTCGATCTTCGAATATCGAGATTATTGCTTGTATTCAAAGCATCCCGTCGCGTTTTATAGGTATATTTTATACTACAGCTTATGGCTGTCGGGGATGAAATAGAGTCGTGGCGGCGCGATGCGTTTCGACAATGTTTTATGATTCGACGGAATATAATTCCCGTTTGATGTAATCCCCAGCGTATTTCCGCGCCCACTCTCCCGCCCCCGGTTTCATTTGCGTATCCCCCACCCTCCCTCCCCAGGTACGGCGACGATGCACCTGACCCTAAATCGTGTCCAAACACTGCTGAGGCCGCACGAGCAGCGAGGACGCACGTGTGCATTCTGCGCGATGCATCCGTACGTGCGCGCCCGTTCGCTTGCGTTGCATCTATTAATACGAACGGGTTAGTGTCAATACCATAAATTTTGTCGCGCAAAACGACGACGGGCGCGCGACGCGGCGAATGTACAATGCGAGCAACACATCGATGCCCAGAACCAGGAGGCTAGGAGGCCAGGAGGTGGCTAAAGGAATGTATCAAAAAGAGAGAATTTAGCGCGAAAAAAAGATCAGATGTCTCTGATGTCGAAAGAATAAAATTTTCATTGTTGTACATATTTGTAAATTTCTCGAAATGTGCTATCTCGCGCGTTTGCGAGATAACATACGAATGCCCCTTTGTTGTCGCTCGGTTTGCGAGCGACGCGCGCGTACAACCAGAAAAACAATTATGACGTTGTAAAAATTGCTCGCCATCATGGACAAACGGCAAAAAGTGCATATGATGAGAGTGCATCATTAAGGTCATAAACTTTCTTGCATTTTCCAGCTATTTGCGGACTCTGGAAGCAATTCTAGCTTCAACGAACGTCAGACAAAGAAAAGGATACTTAACAAATTTTTTGAAGTCTTATCGCAAACATCGCGGTAATTATGTGGCCTCTGGAATATTCCGCACTTAGGAACCCAGTCATATCTTTCAGTAATTTACTTCTACACTTCTCTTTATCATACCTTGAGACTCATGAAAATTTTTATGAGTCACAAGAGAACGTACATATTTCGACATTAAAGATCGTGTGTAAAGATACAACAGTTTTAATAATCGACCTCGCAAATTGCTCGGGGAATAAAGAAAAACTTTTGTTTCGTTTACATCGCTGCTTTGAAAATAACATAGGATATTTTAATATTAATAAAAAATTTTACAAAGTTTTAATTATAAAATTACAATGCGTAATGTTTAAGCTTTGTAAATTAAAATATACTTTGCAGAGAGAGAGAGAGAGAGAGAGAGAGAGAGAGAGAGAGAGAGAGAGAGACATGAATTTTTGCGTTACGACTTTTCGCAAACCGAGTAAGTACTTTCTACTTTATCCGTCTACATCGTGCCTTGTGCGCGGGATTTAAAAATAATCAGCCTCCGATATGAACCGGTGCTTTTCGCAATTAACCCGTTGCAGCGGAGCGGAGAAAATCAGTCGACCGTAAAATGTGCAAATGCATCCGACGACGTCGCTGAAAGGGGAAAAAAAAACCAAACCGGTCATAACGATAATCGCGGACGCGGGTCGAGCATTTAATCGCGTTGGGCACGTAAAATCCTATTCTCAAACCTTGTAGAATCGCAGCATCGCGCGAAACAAGCGGCGTGAAATAACGCGCGGCCGACCGGGCGAACGCCCCGCTTGCAAAGTTTTATTAATCTAATTGTGTACCGCCCCCGATAAAAGCGTTCCCTTGTTCGGCACGCGATTAAACGTGCAGCAGATAGACGATAGAAAACGAGGGAGAGCGGAGGAGAGAGGGAGGAGAGAGAGAGTTTCGCGCACTGGGATATAACTTTGGACAAATTACAAGAACCGGCCGAAAGTAAACCGCAACGCGGTTGCGCTATTTTGCAAAGGAGACATTAACGCACGTCCAAGTGTATTTAATTTACTTTAAATCGGTCAATTGCGTAATCGGGGATAAGCCCACTTACGGATAATTAATACGCCGCCGTCCACCGACCGTGCACGTTATTGCTAATGTTTATCAGGCTATTTGGGGTGAGCATAATTTAATTATCGCTCATCTTCCGCCACTCTTTTTGTTATTACACGTGCTATCGCATTATCAGCAAATTACTTCCCGCCGATTTAACCGAGCGACATAAAGTTTATAAAATAAACTTTCTAAGTTTCCAGAGATCTCGGTTCTTTTCTCCCGTTTCCTACACTGTGCACTGAAGAGAGAAAGCGGCCAAGTTTTCGACATATTCATTTATTATCATTCGTTTCCAAACACAAATATAGGTATGAAAAATGATAAATATTATGTATTTTTCATAACTTCTTCATTGTGTCTATTTATTTTCGATCTTTTAATATTCAGTTAATCGTCTAGCTAATTTAAATAAAGGCAAGTAATTGTACAATCAATCGAATTTAATGTATCAAATATTTAACTAACGTTTTATTCAGCGACAATATATTAAAATAAGATAATTAATTAAAATAACTATTAAAACTAAAACAAAAATGTTATAGTAAATCAATATCTCTGAGAGATTAAATGTAAAAGCAATTTACATATACCTATACAGAATACTACGTTCTATTCTGAAGTCTTATTCATTTATAGATTTTAACGAATAGAAAGCTAATGTTTGAATAAGAAACCTGATCAGACATTTATTCTTTCGTATATACTTTAATTTATTTTCAATGTTAAATATATAAGTAATTAAACAGTGCATTAATATTTAAGCAAAGTCCATTTGAAATTACGTGAAGAAGAAACACATCCATTTGCATCTCTTTGTAGTGGGTAATTGGCTGCTTGAAAGTTTATTTGAAATCGTTTGCAACTCAAAAGAAAAGACTTTACAAACTTACTTTTGTAGGAAACTCTTATCTCGTCCTTGAATTCCCGATGGAATGTCAGAGTTTCCACATGCCGGTTGTCAGCGTCTATTTTATATAATTATATGGCTAATTTAACGCTCGCGCACTTGGTGGGTTAAAGACGATAAGAGCTCGATGACAAACAGCTGACAAGCAGGTATAATGAACGAGATACTGATGAACAAGAGGAAGAGATGTTTGACGAACACCGCAAGACTATCATACGTCTGATGTGCAAACTGTCGTCGCATACAACGCGCGGGGTCCCAATCAGAATTTATGCGATCAAGCTAGGCGGAAGTGGTCGATGCATATGCATCGGACGTAACGCGTTTGCTTAGTTTCCGGAGAAGAGCTAGGGGAGGAGGTGGCGCGACGAAGAGTGGTCCGTCGACGTTTACAGACCGGCCGCGAGGTTTCGGATCTTCGTGATCCTAGACGAGTCGTCTCCTCAAGAGCTCAGATCTCTTCACCCGCCGCTCTTCCATCCCATCGTCTGTCCATCGTAGTTTTCTACGGATGAGCGTTAATTGATTCTCACGCTGAGACACCGTTTTCTCAGTTGACGATGGCTCGTAAATTTCACCGTTGTTTCGGCGCCTGAAAGGAGTGACGACGTCCGCGGGGCGCTGCGGATTCGACGATGAAATCCCCGCGTCTTTGCAACGATTATAATATAAGAAAATAAAATCGAGCAGGCGCGACATCACCGAGGGTGAGTTACGAACCGTCTTAAGCGTCCCTAAAAGTGGCTCGTGCGGCTCGAGCGCAAAGCAAAAAAAAGATTTTTAAAATTCCTGCTTTCAGCGCTGCCCGGAACCACGGCAAAGACTCAGCAGGATAATGGTTTCAGTTATCTGCATTCCGAACGATCAATTTTAACATGTTTTATACTTATTGGCGCCTATTAAAATTCTGTGCCCTACGCGTATATTGCAAACTGTATTGTAACGTCCTTGACTGATATCTAACGATTACGGTCTAATTTTTCACGCTTGCGACTTTGACAAAATAACGTTGTCAGAAAGAATAATAAAAAATAATACACGGTAAGAACAATTTTGCTGAATCCGGATCTGAAAATAATTTTTATTCAACAATTAAAATAATTTTGTGCAAAAGTCAAAGTGATTGCTAAAATATCAAAATATTTTATAGCGATTCTTATCAGCTTTAACATTCCAACAAATTATTTTGATGATTCAATAAAAAATTATTTTCAAATCTGTTTTTAGCAAAATTTTTAGACCTAATCGTTCTTTCCGTGTAATAATATGCATCTCCCTTCGTCGTTAAAGCAAGAATAACTTTAGGAAACATATATATATATATATATATATATACCAAATTTAAATTTAAGAGAGCGCGATTCAGCGGCAATAAAAATTGTTTATTTTGTCGATGGCAACTATCAGTTTTGGCGTCAAATGGAAACTCGAGTACACATTTAAATACCTTCAGTTTTATTGGGAGTCTCAGAAGCAGATGGAGAATGCAATACGTTTCAGTTAATTTGTTGTAACATATTAATTATTACTTGCGGTGCGTTTGTATGAGACTGAATATTGTAACAATAAAATATGTAAATAATAATAAATATAAGATGTAATAATAGCTTAGTCGTGAGATATTCACATCAACATCCGTGTCGGCTTGCATTAGACTTTACTTCGTTATGTATTTCTGATCTATTCTTAGAAGCCTAATTCCTTTTAATTTAAATTTATTTCGATCATCACGCTGCCTGAAAAATGTGTCAACGCATTGTTTATATAATAGTTCTTGTAAGGAATAACATCACATGCCTCGGTCAAAAGTCGAATGGTAGAACGCCCACCAGGCAAATAGGAAGATTCAGGTTCGAGTCCTGGGTGAGGTGATATTTTTCGCAAACAAATTTTTCAACAAAATTCTTTACAGTGTGTATGCGCACTAGACGCAACAAGTGACTGATAAATGAACGCTATATCGAAAGATAACAAGGCAATAATTATTCTGAAACATTGATAAGGATGCCTTATTTCGTAACGTAAAAATGCTGCAATTATTATAAATTGTGTAATGAGAGCTTTTAAGAACCGTACTCTCTAAAAGTGAATCAGTGAAATCATCACTAATTATCAGTGTATATTATTTTCCAGTGGCATACTTATAACTGTGATAAATAGTGACTATTTCAATGTCGCTTCAGTGATATTCACAGTTTAAATCAATGTATTATCATTGAAGCGACATTGAAATAATCACTGTTTATCATAGTTTTAAGTATATCACCGGAAAAGGATATAACACTGACAATCAGTGATGATTCCACTGATTCACTTTTAGAGAGAATATATAGAGCCAAGTCACAAAGCATATACTACGTAATGTTCTGCAAGTCATCATTATCGCACCTTCGTTTGTAAAATACATGGGTATTGGCACTAATCCTGAGCGAATATTTGCTGTACCAAAAATGGGGCAATTTTTGTTTCTCTTAATTTTATCAATAGCAACTGTCAGCTTTGGCGTCGAACATAAACTCGAGTACGCATTTAATCACATTGATTTTGAGTGGCAGTCTCAGAAGCAGATGGAGGACGCAATACGTTCTGGCGATTATAACATCAGCAGATGCTTTTTGTACGATGTAGATCGAGCAAATGGTAAGCTAACGGTAAATTATTCCAGTTATACATACATACAACATTCGTACATACACACAGACCCATGTACATAGGGTGCGTTCCACTTAACGCTCACAACGACCGCAATATTTGTCGTTCCACTTGCTTATGAATAGAAAAGCACACGGAAAAAACGATTTTATTGAAAGGTCTAAAAATTTTGCTAAAAACAGATCTGAAAATAATTTTTTGTTGAATTATCAAAAAAATTTGTTAGATTGTCAAAACTGATAAGCATTGCTATAAAACATTTTGATATTCTAGCAATCACTTTGACTTTCGCACAAAATTATTTTGATTATTAAACAAAAATTATTTTCAAATCTGGATTCAGCAAAATTGTTCTTTCCGTGCAGACGACATAACGCGCCGACCTACCTACTAATCATGAGCGTCGTGAACTCGACGTGGTCGCGATTAATGACGTCAGATATGACATTTTAAACGCGACCACAACAATTGCGATCGTTATGTGGAACAGGATTGTAGGCGTCGCAAGCGATGCGGGCCTTAAATAAAATGCATCCATAGCATGTCGCCGAACAGCGGATGCAGATTTCTTTTTGACTGACCCATGTATATATATTTGGAAAAATTTTTATATACAAATACTTCCATTATACA
>NW_012026896.1:1536715-1538362 GCF_000956235.1 Wasmannia auropunctata | reverse complement strand
TGCAATAATAAATTCTATTCTCTATATACCATTATACAATAAAGATATGAACTCTATTAAGCTGTATTTCGATCAATTTATATAAATAAAGAAGTTTGCACTTTATTTACGCACAACTGTCAAAATATACATACGATGACAGCCGTTTACAAAATAAGCGCAATGAGAGAACCAATCGTCGCGGAACAAAGCCAACAATAAACTTCAAGAATTTTCGATAATTCGAGTATCGATTTAATATGGTTTTTTTTTTTAGATAGGAGAATCTGTCATTCTCTGAAATTTGTCCCAGGATGTTTTGGAACATCCTATATATAAATAAAATAATAAATTTAATTTTAATTTTATTTTAAGTTTACCTTAGTTACCTCTAAACTAAACAAATTGACATACACTCTGTAAAATTAGAATTGATGAACAAAATTAGGGATATTGATTTTTTGATATTGATTTACTGAATTCTATCGATTTGACAGATGTATTTGAATATCTATGTTTTCTCGCGAGAAAGATACTGCGTTCAGCGGCAATACGTTTCAGTTAATTTGTTGTAACATATTATTACTTGCGGCGCGCTATTTGTATAAGGCTGGATATTATAACAATAAAATATGTAAACAATAATAAATATAAGATGTAATAATAGTTCAGTCGTGAGATATTCACACCAACATCCGTGTCGGCTCGCATTAGACTTTACTTCGTTATGTATTTCTGATCTATTCTTGGGAGCCTAATTTCTTTTAATTTAAATTTATTTCAATCATCACACTGCCTGAAAAATGTGTCAACACATTGTTTATATAATAGTTGTGAGGAATATTATCACATGTCTCGGTCAAAAATCGAATGGTAGAACGCTCACCTGGCAACTAGGAAGATTCAGGTTCGAGTCCTGGGTAAGGTGATATTTTTCGCAAATAAATTCTTCAAACAAATTTTTCAACAAATTCTTTACAGTTTGTATGCGCACTAGACGCAACAAGTGACCGATAAATGAACGCTATATCGAAAGATAACAAGCCAATAATTATTTTGAAACATTGATAAGGATGCCTTATTTCGTAACGTAAAAATGCTGCAATTATTATAAATTGTGTAATGAGAGCTTTTAAGAACCGTATATATAGAGCCAAGTCACAAAGCATATACTACGTAACGTTCTGCAAGTCACCATTATCGCAACTTCGTTTGTAAAATACGTGGCTATTGGCACTAATCCTGAGCGAATATTTATTGTACCAAAAAATGGGGCAATTTTTGTTTCTGTTAATTTTATCGATGGCAACTGTCAGCTTTGGCGTCGAATATAAACTCGAGTACGCATTTGATCACATTAATTTTGAATGGCAGTCTCAGAAGCAGATGGAGGACGCAATACGTTCTGGCGATTATAACATCAGCAGATGCTTTTTGTACGATGTAGATCAAGCAAATGGTAAGCTAACGATAAATTATTCCAGAAATTATACATACATACAACATTCGTACATACACACAGGCCCATGATAGGGTGCGTTCCACTTAACGCCCACAACGACTACGACCGCAATATTTGCCGTTCCACTTGCTTATGAATAGAAAAGCACACGGAAAAAACGATTTTATTGAAAGGTCTAAAAATTTTGCTAAAAACAGATCTGAAAA
>NW_012026896.1:1518666-1536695 GCF_000956235.1 Wasmannia auropunctata | reverse complement strand
TATAAATGTTTTATTGTACATATTTTGATATAATATGACACTAAATAGCATTGCTACTGCATTGAAATTCACGACATAAGTATATTTTTCCTAATGGAAGGCAGATTTCATTTACAAATAAAATTCGTAGATGGTACAACATATGTCACTATACCCAGAGAATTGGGCCCTGGAGCACCTGCTACTTTGGCGAAAATAACTGATCAGACAGGACCGGGTGGTCCACTTCTACTTCCGTTTCCAAATTGGGACTGGCATAGCAGTACCAAAATTGTAAATGCTCATTCAATAAAGGTAAACATTATGGTAATATCTCATGTCTAACAATAAGCTATTATTACATCTTATATTTATTGTTATTTAAATAGTCAACATAATATTACATTATGCATGTCTACTAGTGTAAACAAAAATTTATGAATTTGACGATAATATTTAAAACAGCATCTTTTATTTTATTTCAGATTATATGCAATCACATTTTCATTTTGGATACTGGTAGAATCGGACCCAAAGAAATAAGTACTCCAAAACTATTGGTCTTCGATTTAAAAACAAACTCAACATCAATTAATTATAAAGAATTAGTTTATTTTATATTCTTTGGATGGCAAATTGCTACTAACGGAACGAGCGCTGGATCACTAATATCGCCCGTCGTTTATATTCCTGGACAATCGGTTTCTGGATGCTCTCGATTCAACGAAAGGATTGTTAGTATATCCTCTTTTAATAAATCGTTAATTCTGACATACAGTATAGATACAAACTTGTCATACTGTATTTATCCAAATATTATTTAATTACACGATTAGTTATGCGTTTCGTATTCTGCGTGTTTAAGTGATTCATCATACATATAAATATACATACAGGTATTTATAGCCGATAGAGAAGGTTCAGGTTTAGTGATATATAATCAGGCTACGAAGAGTACGTGCAGAATTGAATCTAAATACATGAAACCGACTCATAATAATTTTATCATTAAAGGCCAATCTTTTATTTATAAGGCTGGTATCAATAGCATGACAATCATTGGCGATGGCAAGTATTCATATTTTAACAAAAAGAGTATTGTTTTATAATAATCATTGCGTCTGAGTTTATTACACATGGCGCGTATTAAGAATTTCAAATCTAACTTTAAACTGTTTCCCGTATTATTTCTACAATCATAATTCCGCTTTTATTTTTTAATAATATTAATATGTATATACAATATTTATGCGTAACAATTCGTAAAGTATAACAGGCTTTTCTACAATTTACATACATATCTCTTTTGTGCATTTTAGAACTATACTTTAGTGCTTTATCGGGGCTGACCGTTTATATGGCAAAAATAAGTGAGCTAGTAAAGTGTCCAAATGGAAGCGATGCTGATAAAATATTTAAATCTGTGGGCAAATTATCAAGTCAGGCAGGAGCAATAGCATCCACAAAAGATGCAATATTTTTAAGCAATTTGCGGGAAGCATCCATTGTAGCTGTGAACCCTCGTAAAACCCCTTTTAATTCTGAGAGCATGGTGAGATATCCAATTATTCTCTATATAAGAAATTATTTCAATACTATCCTATTAACGATTGTTGTATATCTATTAATGATTAATATCTAACATTGATAGCGATAATATTTATCGTTGTAAAATTTTAAGGTGGTTCTCGGTCAAGATTCTGAAGAATTGCTAGATATAACTGCGTTGAAAGTTCTACCGCATAAGATGTTATCGTTATCAAGTAAAAGTTTTCGTTTTCTTACTGGTACAGTAAATCTAAATGAGACAAACTTCTATATCTCTTCCATGGATATGATTAAAATAAAGAAGGAAATGTATCCTATTAAAAAGGATTAATCAGAATCAATTGGTGTTTAATATTATAGATATTTTAACATATAAAAAAGCTAATTAATATGTAAAACATAATTATAAACGTATATAGAATAGAAGTAATTTAATAGGAATTTAACAGGAATACGCTACTAATATGGAACAGAGGTTCATTTTTTAAATAAAGTAATGCATTCTCGTGGCAATTGTTGGAAGTTGTTGTAATTGCTGTCATAGGTAACATAATAAATGGCAAATTTGAACTGATGATTTTCTTATATGATCCAATAATTTTCTTTAATATAAACATATATTTATTTTTATTGTTCCTAGAGATCACAGTATTGTCTAACCGTATTTTGACAAGTATAAATTCTTTTGAGGTTTATATTACATTCTTTCAATAGTATTATATACAATGTTCAATAATACAATATTATACTGTAATTATATAATTGCAATTCTTTATTTTTTATTAACATAAAAAGATTTTGTTATATCATAATGTGCAGGTAATATTTTAAAGGATAAAAAATATATGAAATATATTATAACGTTTTGATATTTTAAAGTTTATGTTTATTTTACATAATAATTTAATGATTTAAAAGTAATTTATTTTATATTTTTATTGGTACAATAATAAATTGTGCAATAATAAATTCTATTCTCTATATGCTATTGTATAATAAAGATATATAAACTATATTTAATTGTATTTCGATCAGTTTAAATACATAAATAAAGAAGTTTGCACTTTATTTATTGTATTATAAATAAAATTTGACTAATACTCCATTTTTTAGATCCCTTATTTTCACACTGTTTACTTTTTTGTTAACATTAAAGTTAAATTTAACATTTAAAAGACTATTATTAATTTGACAGTTTTATCTCAAAACTAGACAATTGTATTGACATATGCTCTGTAAAATTAAAATTGACGAACAAAATTAGAAATATTAATCATTAACTAAATTCCATCGATTTTAACAAAGATATATTCAAATATCATGTTTGCCATTCCAAATTTAGTAGCGCTCACAAAGAAGTTAAAAAGCAAATTTCCTTAGATCCAAAATACACATGTAAAATAATATTATAATATTCGTATATAAATGTTGATCAATAAATGCTAACTTCTTTTTTTTTAACATTTCCCTGAAAATATTTCTATTTGCTTTACGATTATAACCTTAGTGATAAGTAAAGTATGAAATTGTATAGTATGGTAAAACGTTTTCAAAAACGTAATACGCACAAATATCAAGTGCACTTCTTCAACTCCGTTACTAAATACATTGTAATACTTTGCATAAACGATAACAGATTTTTGAAGATTTATATATTTTTAAGATGATTTAAAAAGTGCTAAAAACTTTAATATCAATAAGTGTGCAAACCACATAAAAAATATGTTTAATAGAATCATCATATATAGTTTTATTATATTAAAAGCAAATCGTATTTAAAGCAAAAAGTATTAATCATATTAATTTATGATACATATTTATCATATTTAAAGCAAACATTTAATTGAAATTATATATTATTAAATTGTATTATAAGACACATATCTACAATAGAAGTAAGAATAGAAATAAAGAAATAAAATAGGAATAAAGTTGTACAAGATATTTGAGAACCGTTTGCCGCGATCGGACTGCCTGGAGAAAACTATGCAGGTTGTCGAGCGAACGATGAAACGGACATCGTTTCAACTTGTGCGCGGAGATTTATCTATCGAGATTTACGCGCGCGTTTGCCGTCGTATGTATCTTTGTACGAGAAAGAAAAAGAACAGCGGGACCAGATACATCGATACGGAGAAAGATCGATGCATATGCGCGGCACCAGCTAGTAAGAAATCACGGAAGCGGATATACTATCGAGAGATCGGGAGCATTTTTTTTTCTCGAACATGCTTGACTACTCACTCTGTATATGTAGGGATAAAGTGAGAGGGGACTTCGCAAATGGTTTTTGCACGTGCGAGGAAGGACAATGTACACTCGAACTCGCAACGCTACTTGCGAGTCTTTCACGTTAAGATAATGGAATATTAATATCGACGCGAGAAACGAGGGGGAGTCGCTTCCTCTCTTCGACCTATTTCTATCCGCGCCACCCCTCGTTCTTGTAACGCTCGGGGGTTAAGAAACGGAAGCGGTGGAAAGCAGTTTCGTCGATACGCTCGTTAGACGGGAGAATTGGTATCGACAGTCTGATGCAGGCTCATTGATCGATCTGACAGTCGCCGCGAATTTAATGCACCGACCGGCATGGAAAGCTGTCCGGCAGGATCTATGTCCCAGGATGTCAGGCAGACAGCGTGCAGTAACGTGCACAAAAGAGCCTCGGGGAAACGGAATACACGGAGGCGTTTACGATATCAAAGCCACCTGGGAGCGTTGCTCTGAAATGGAACAAAACTTCGATGCTTCCTACTTTATTCTCCTCCTCTTCCCCTCGTACATACCTATATATATATACGGGTTTCTTCTCCGCGGAAAAGCAGCTCGATTCCTCGGTTGCATCTATATCTCTCGCTTCTGCATACGCGTTTCGATAAGAAGCCCGCTTACGAGAGAAAAAGAGAGAGAGAGAGAGAGAGATAAAGGGAAGTCTGTCGACTTCGCGAACAAAAACGGGGACGTACACACGGGCGCGAAACTCGAATTGAGAATCGGAACGTCGCGATAAAACAAGGCTATCTCGCTTAATGGAATCATCGATGGCGAGAAAATTTTCCTATCGGAACTCGTGAATGTGGTAAACTTCTATCGCATATCGCGTTGCGATTTTCGAACCGATCGCTACATCTTCTTAAGCATTAACCGTACTACGCGGTTTACTTTACGTATTTCTTTCGGTGAGCAAGAATTTGACTCTAGATTCTCAAATATATACGAACAAGAAAAAAAAGCCAGTTTTTTTTAACTACAAAAGATATTTCTCTATTGTTCGTCGCGCGAAAGGAGAAGAAGTGTATCGAAATGGCTACGCGATTTCAATATGTCAGCAGATGTTCGAGGTTTGGGACTCTTAAAGGAAACTCTTAAAAAATAAAGCAAAGGATCTCGGTAAAATATCTCGACAAAGGTAAGGCAAACCGGAAATCTCATAGGAGACGTATGTCGAATTTACGCGAAAATGCATCGATGCAAAGCACGCGCACCGGCGCGTCGAATGCATCGCGAGGAATCTGTTTTACGAGAGGTCAGGATCGTGATCGCACATTTCGCTACCAATAGAAATCCGCAGGAACCGCGTTCAAAACAAGTTGGTAAAATTAAATTTATTTGTAAACGTTAATGTATAAATATTCTTACATAATTGTTTGCAATTTTGAAAAGACAAACAAATATTTTGCAATCAAAATAGAGCAGCGATATATTAAAGATAGATATACAGAGTCAATGATTGTTAATCCAGAGAATTTTTGCAAAAGAATTATGACGAAACTAAAATTAAAAAATTCTTAGAGTGGATTTAAAAGGTCTACTTTATTGTCACGCACATATATACACACACATACACACACACATTTTCTCGCAAATAAAGTTCTGATATAGTAATTGAGTTTGCCAGACGGCAAATAGACACGATCTGAGATCAAAACGTTTCAGAAACGTACGTGCTCTTCGAGCTGAGAGAACAATCGCGACAAAAGCACGCGCTGAGAAACTCTGGCGGAAACGTCAAGAGGAGGGAAGTCAGAAAAAGTAAAATATCACTAGATGACTCTCTCGCTCTCTGTCTCTCTCTCTCTCTTGACCTGAGCAAAGAAATGTGTGTTCTAAGAATATTCCTTCTGTATTCTCAGTCGAGTAGAAAGCACTTTTCATACATAGAAATCATGAAGTTTTCACATTTTCAAGAGCGAGGTACAGATCGTTTGATTTGTTTAACGTCAAACTACGCGTTTACTTTTATTATACTATACATTCGTCTATGCTCTATATATATAGACATAATATAATTTAAATTTATCTACAATAAGAATACATACATTTTAAAATATTGACTAAATAATAATTAAGTACAATAGCTAAGCGATTATTAATAACAAACATATATCGCTTTCTTTTGATTAAAATATTACATTTTACGTGCGCGAGAAAAAAAAACTTAAAGTAGCTGCCACAAGAAGGGAGTCCTTGAAGACGCGACGAAAAAAGTTAAGAACGGATGGGAAATACCATCTGTGTGACGAATCGTTAATGTCGTTAAGGAAAAGAAAATCCAAAAGTGTCATCGTCTATACAATTGATCGTACGTTAAACTTTTTTACTCCGATAAATTCCAAACTTCAGAGATCAAGCAGAAATAGTCGCGGAACAAAATACGGCCGAGGAAATTACATTTAATTAAAAATACTCTGTTCAGCAAACATACGTGTCATTTAAATACGCGAGGTGTGACGAACATTTATACGCATTTGCTTCGCAAAGTTGTTAAAAATATTAATTAAAAGTTTTGCTTTTAATTATTGGACGATACACACAATGTATGTCTCGCGTTCATTCGCAGATATCTCGATGCTTCATAAAAAAATTTTCAATTTTTTTCAGTATTCAAAGTTTTTAGTGTGTACAACAAAATGCATACAGCATTAAAGTGAAATTTTACTTTGTAATCCATTTTTATTCATCGTCTATTTTCTACGATGTGATTTTTCACGCGATTCTACATTACTAAATCTTTATCTGCTTCACATCAAAAAAGATATAATTATTTAATTAAAATTTAAAAAAATTAACAACTGTGACATCTATAAATAAACTGTTACTCCTATATGTATATAAATTATGCAATGTTTCATATATAACAAGTATTTTAAAAGTACGTTTATTATTATTAAACTTTTTCTTATTTGAAACTATCGTGAGTTTATTTTATGATCTTTTAAGACTGTAGGATTAACAATACGAGTACCGCGCGAGCTCTCGGGGTTTTATAAGAGATTCATAAGTAAAGCTGTCTTGCAAAAAAAAAAGTAAATTTCTTGATTCAAGAAATACAAATTAAGAATTATATTATGTGAAATCGCATATTATCGTGTCACAATGGATAAACGAAGGAATATCTCGGGGATGGCTTTGCTGTGTCAATCTTGCCTTAACGATAATTTGCAAAACACATTTACCCTCCCATCCTCCGTCTGCACTCCGTAATCACGTGCCGAACACGCGCAACTGAGGAAAACCGGTGATAGGGATTAAAAAGTGTCTCGCACAATGGCACTTAGCTCGGTCGAGAGATCATTATTCACGGACATCCCCCATTTCCGCCTGCCACCCGCCACACCCGGGGCGGCTCTCCGTCCATCCTTCCCGGCATTTATCGCCCGCGGTCGTTTGTCCTCGTAAAAAGAATCATTAACACGTACAACGGATTTTCTTACCCCTTACTACCGCAACCTCCCCGTGCCGCTATTTTGCCACGCCATCCGTCCGCCGCCGCCTCGCGAAATTCGCGACGGCGCGCAACTTTTTTCCTGCGGCTCCATTTCTCTTTGTCCGCTTTACGCCCGCGCTCTGCTTAACGCGTCCCGTCCTTCCCGAGAAGGGATATATTCATACGGATCGTCTATCAGCGTATCCCCGCGCGCGTAGCGCGATGGCACGCATGTTCGAATTTCCAACAGCTAGTTAAATTGATTTAACGTGATTTATTATTTCGGGAAACATTTAATAATGATGAATAAAAGATGATAAAATTTAACAAGCATTTTATTGTTTTTATAATGTGAAGAAAACTGTGCTATACTTGAAAAATTTGATTTACTAAATTTGATTTAAATTGAAATACCTTCTAGCATTAAAAATTTATCTACATTAAATTACGTTGAGATTAGATTCGTCGGAACCGATAATAGTTAACGATTAATATTGTAAGCAAAAGCCAATAATGTCGTATTAGACAAAATATCGTTTTTAGAAAAAAAAATATTTAAAATTGTCATTTTATCTTACAGAATGTTTTACAAGTTTGCATATAATTATTTCCGAATATTTATGGGTGTATTTCCAAATATATTTTGTAGGTATAGAATAAAATATAGATTTGAATCGCTTATTTATAACCGGGTTTCGTCTTATTTATTGCTCACGTTAAAAACTTCTTACGCTCGTTGCTTTAATAATCCTCTTATTTCGCAATGTGCACGAAGCAAGAGAGGAAATGCATTTAAGGAAACCAACAACCATTTGGCGAATATTCGCCCTTCCGAGTGAGTTGGACGGAAATGGGCCATTAATCCGTAATAACACGTCGGCGAATTGTTTGTGCGTGTCACAAGTATACGCGAGAGCAACGTTTCTCGCTGTTGTTACGCCGGCCAAGTTAAACGGAGGTGAACCGCGGGGTATAGTACGTACGTCTTCCATAAATCTCGCCGTGAAAAACGTTGTGGCGCTCGGCCGCGTCGCTGCGCGAGCGCGACGCGACGGGGAGAAATATCGAGAGGCGGCCAGCTGCACAGGCTCCGTGGATGCCGCTTGCGGAGAGTTCGCTTGTCGCTCCTACAACCTATGCGGTTCGTAATATCTACTGCCGGGTGAGTATACCATATAGTTACAACGGCACGTCGAACTTGCCGGGGAAGTTGGCCCGAAAACTCCCCCGTTGTGTCCTCGCGGGAGCAGTCCGGCTGCGGACCGTCGTTAAGTTATTTACTGCTCCGCGATTTTATTGAGATCCGCCACGGCGTTAAGCTCGCTTTGCGCCACGGGAAAGCACGGCCGGCACTAAATCGTCGTCCCGTCTCTGCCGGCCTGGCGTCCCTCTCTCACTCTCTCTCTCGCGCGCGCTCTCTCTCTCTCCACGGCGTGCCCGCCGCGTTGGTCGATGTCACTGACGCGCTTTTGCATGGCTCAAGTCGTAAAGACGTCAAGGGCTTTCGCGTATTTGTCGGTATTAGCCGCGAACGATTTAATAATGAGATTTAAATGTGGAAAGCAAAGCGGCAGGAAAAAATGAGATACGCAAAATGTAAAAAGAAAAGGGATCAAATTCACGGAAAGAACAATTTTTCTGGAAGGATTAAAAAATGTTGACCTGAAAATAATTTTGTTGGAAACTCAAAAATGATAAGCATTGCTGTAAAATGTTTTGATATTCCAGCAAGTTTGAATTTCCAACAAAAATTATTTTCAGATCTATATCCAGCAAAATCGTTCTTTCCATGTTATGATTAACAGATGCATTATCAATCCCGATTATGAATACTGTAAATTTCAAACCATCTTCGGAGGAAAACTGTATACGCTAAAAATTTTTAAAAATATCAACAGATTTTTAAAATAGTAAATTTTTTTTTAATGCTAATTATGTGATATATTAGAAATTATATTTTTCGAACTGTTATCCGAGAGCTGTAATTAATCAGTAATTAAATATTATAATTTTAAATGGACAATCACGCTGATTTAGCTAGTAATTAAGTTTTTAATTCGGTAATTATCATACATTTTTAATACTTTCAAAATGTATGTATTAACTTCATATCAATAAATGAAGTAAATTAACAAATAATAGAAATATAAACGCGTGCGAGAGAAGTTTATTTTGCAACTGCGCAGTGTATAATTTATACGTTTAATTAAGGGATGAGCATAAAGAAAACTAATACAGTCGTTCAAGGGGTCACCGGCCCGTAGTTTATTATATCCGTCGTAGCAAGCAGAGCAGTAACAAGGTACCGTTTATGTCGCTTAAAATTTGAATAGCTATTTTAGCCCGTTTTGTCGTCGCTATCCTGTCCACGTTGGTAAAATCCCGCCGGTTCTCCGTCTTGAATTGTCGAAGATACAACGCGGCGATAAAACAAAAGAATAAAAAAAAAAGATTAATATTCGCTCGCGGTAGCTTCGGAGCTTTCGTAGCCGAGTATTAATCGACCAAACGTCAGACGCGGGATGCTGCCTCGTTGAAAGAGAGAGAGAGAGATGGTTACAATGGTTTCGCAACGGCGATACCAGATTAACGGTGGAAAACGCCGTGGCGACCACTCGACGATCGTTTCCCGTGACCGTTTCTAAACCGCTCTCGGAAGAACGGGTCTTAATAACGAGTTATAAACAGCGAGGATACAGGCAGCGCATACAATCCTATAACAGTGGGACACGACGCGGCGTTTTATGCAAAACGACACGGCGAAAAAGGGGAACGTCGAGAGAGAATGGCGTAAGGATAAAGCCCGGATTTTTATTCATGCTGCCGTCGTGTCGTCGCCATATTTTTATGCAGCCGAGTAACGGCGCCCGAGAGATTAATGGGACTCGACCGGCGTTAAACGTCTTTCAAACCCGCTGCTGTTATTCTTAAAGCTCGGCATCGGTAAAACGACAATTTTGATCTCGTTGCACGCCCCAGGATGGAGAACGTCACTCTGCGGCGCGACCCACGTGTTGACTAACTAAATAAACAAATTCTAACATAGAGCGGAAGAGAATAGGCTTAGGAATCGTATCTCGCGAAATACACGTTTGCTAAAAAAGTTAAAATCATATTAAACTGCAATAATAAAACTCAATTTTAATTTACGAAAGAATTTATCATAGAACACGATAACTTTACTTTTAACAGTTTTATCAAAAAATATCGAACATTTAATATTTTTGTCGTAAAATAATTTTCTAATACGTTGAAGATGAAATAAAATGTCTGCTAGATATACTTTTCACGACTTGCGAAAAGAGCTTGTTTAATTTTGGTAAAATAAAAATCTATGTACCAATTGTATACATAAATAATGATAACACCGTCCGTGTCGTTTCGATTACTTGGAAATGTTATCTATATATTAACTTATATATTTAAAATATTATCTATATAATAAATAGTAACATATATATCTTTGACGGAAAATATTGTGAGACAATACACGACTGAAACTGATAATTGTCATTGTGATAAAATACTACTGGCGTCGTCAATAATTAGATAGAGATACAGACAACAAATGCAATTAAAGCGGTGGCCTATAATGTATTCCCATTTAAAATGATATCTCGTGATATGCGATTCACTAATCCTTTTCATTCCTTGTATCGCTATACCACTGAATGCAAACGTACGACATTATTTCTACATTCCTGTGTACAATCGCGACCGCATTTTGCGTCAAATAACGTTTAATATTGGGCGTATTTCATTAAACTTTAATGAACGACAATATATACGGTCATTAATCGTCATGCGTAAGTAAACACGGAATTTCATCACATGCGCATAGTGTTAGTGTTTATTGTCAATTATCGTGGCACATATGTAATCACGTATATCGTTAATATTAATGTATTTGCGTAAATCACTCCAACTATATATATCACTATTTGCATCCACGGTATGTTTATTAGCACAATATGTTATTTTAAGCAACAAACAATTTCGAAATTTCTTAGGATATTCTAATGTCCTTTAAATAAACTGATATCTTAAAATAATAACGCACTATTATCAAAATCAGACATAAATCCATTAAACCGAACGCTAATGCAATGTCTAAATTCGTCATTAATTTTAAGCTCGAGATATGATATTTGAAATTGTCAATCCTTAGTCAATTGTACTGTTCATCATTTTATTAAAAATAATTGTGATATCTCTATTGTCTAGACATATGATGTTATTTTCTGAAATTTCTAAAACAATAATCTTAACCGCCAAAAAAATATTTAACACGCGTTAAATCGAGCCGCAACCCATCGCTACACGGGCAGCAAGTGGAAGATCTAGTGCTTCTTCGGTCCATCCCTGGATTACTCTCCGCTAAGGGCGATAAACGTCTACCACGATAAATCATGCCGTCGCGTACTAAAACATTAATACGAGCTCGATTACGCATATCGTCGGATCATTATATACGCGAGATAAAAGAGACGGATAAAAGCGAGTCTCGCCATCGTGCTTATTTTCTCTATCGATTTACGTATGGTACGCTAAAATAATCACTTTCCAGAGCGAAAAGATTCATGCGTTATCTGCAAAGTGCTTTGTTTTTCTTTATAGACATCATTACAATTGACAGAGTAAGATTAGATGTTGCATATGCTATAAATAAAAGGAAAAAAATATGTTTTTACAAGAGTCTCTGTCGAGATAATAAATTCATTATTAAAAGGATGTTATTTTGCGCTTCAATATATTTTAATAATGGCCATTTTATCATAAATCTATTGCAAAAGAAAGTTTACACGTTTCTGTGAGAATTATGTAAATTACGAGCTACATCACGTTTCATGATCCAGTATTAATGCATTTATCGACCGCGCTGTCTATTTACTGTATTGTATAGTCATAAATTTTACATTATCCCCTTTCGACTGGCTCTGTATATTCGGTACAGAGATTCTATTCCATCGAAATCGAAATTTCATTAACGCCACGACCGGCAACTTTCCAACTTTGAGAAAACCCGAAATTATTATTCCGATAAATTATCGTTAAAATAATATATATTAACGTAACGTATTATTAAATTAATCTAAATATTATGTATTTGTGATAAATATAGGTAACAGAATTAATTATCAGATAATAATAAGCTTCCTAAAGATTTGAACTGACTACGAGAATTCTATTTGGCACCCATTTATATTTCGCACGGCAGAGAGCCGTTTTTTACAAGAGAGATCGTGATGAGGGGAAATGTAAAATGTCGACACGAAGGAACATTTGTGAAGTATTTATCGCGAAGCATTCATTAGCTGAAATACTTTAGCGTGCCGGAGTTTCTCGCACGCGCGTACGTATTGCATACCCCCGTACCGGAATAAATTACGCACGCTTGAGAGTAAGTATCGTGACGACTGGGACATAAATTACACCACGGAACGGAGATAACTGAATTTTCTTTTTAAGCGCTTTTATACGCTTTGACGAAAATGAGGAAATTGTTTAGAAATATAACTAGTTTGCACGCTCGTTAAGCTTATATTCAATGGGACTCAATGCCGAAAGGGGAACGGAACATAAAAGTTTACCGGTCGAATATCACACGCGAGGATTATTTCTCGATCATTTTAAATCACGCGTTCTCCACGTCGCCACAATACAAGAAGGAAATAAGCCGATCGCCACGTATTGCACCCGCCGCGCATAATCCGCCTTATAAGCGGGGGAGCACACACCAGTTGGCGATATTTCCCCCCCTTCCAAAAAAATCGGCATAATCCACGTTGCTATCGCGCTCTCTTTCACGACAGTCGCTCCCGCAAAACCTCGAAACAAAATCTGAAGTAAGTTTCTTGTTCGCGGAGTCACGCGGATGCGAAAACTTCACGGGGTCGCGAAAACTTTATTTTCTCTATTACCGATAGATATTGGCCCCCACATACGGTGGGGACGTTGCCGCGCTCTCCCGCGATTTCACGACAGTTGAACGAAAACTGAGACTTGTTATCGATCAAACTGCGAGCGCGATACGACAAATCCGTATGGAATAAACGCTATATCCGCCTAGCCCGGAGAAGACAAGCTAGTTATTAATTTGCACGCAGGTTCGTGAAAATTATATGATATTTGCAGTGAGTATATAGTTTGGAAATAATAATTTAGTTTTAATTCAGTTAAGCGTACGGAATTAAATGATATTACTGGCATGCTGCACTAACATCGATTTTTAACAAGATATACATGTATAAAGAGATCGTGAAAAGATTATATTTTACATATTTTGTTTAAGAAAAGGAATAATTTTTTAACACATATAATACTTTTCATTTATATTTTATTATCAAAGAAGTTCTTGGAAAACGCCTAGTTTTTTGAGCTTGACTTTAAGGTGGAATCTTTTCAGCGATAAAAAAAATTAGTCACTTTCTCCAGTTGATCCATAAGTTTTTTGAGAAAAATTGATAGCTCCGTATGAAATTGCGTTCGCTAAATTGGCGGGATTTAGGAAACTGAAATATGGACTCTCCGGCAAGAGAAACGTAACTTCGAGCAAACGTGGAAATATTCTCGAGCTGCATGCTAAATTCTCGTCAAGCTCGCGATACGTATCATAAATGATACTTGCCGCGACGTGGGGGTAAGAAAAGGCTCTTATCAACGGGAGACAGCATCCGGCGGGAAAACGGCACGTCGCGCGCATTCAGATGACGCAGTCCGTCTTCGGATAGACGTGGACCGATGGCCACGGGCGGGAATGACTGTGTGTGATGCGGAAAGCCACTCGCGCTCGGGGTGGCGTATTAGAGGGTCGGGCCGTATATGACGATACGGAGGTGTGAGTACGTATACACACCGGAGGGTCTCCCGGGCACCGCCGCAACTTATCTCCGTGAGCTGCGGGCCCGATGGGGGACGCGGATAAGTCGCGTACACGGTGAGAATGGCGCGAATGAAATAAATAAGAGTCAACGAGAAAAAGCTGTGGAGGATGGCCTAGAGCGGGAAGAGAGGTGAGGGGACGGGGGCGGAGAAGGGAAACAGAGAGTGCGAGACGGCGATATCCTACCCCCTCCCCCCCTTCCCGGTGGATAAGAAGAGAACGCGCGGCGCGGTAAATGCGAGACGCAAGATGAAATGGAATTTCTGTCGGTTGGGTTAGATAAACAGCCGCAATTTCGTTCGCGCGACAGAAGCCAACCCCCAAACGACGACGACTACGACGACTGCGACCTACGACTACGACGAGACGCACGTTTTTCCACCTCCCCTCCTGCCCCCGCACGAATCTTTTCTTTCCTCCATCGCTGTTATTTTCGGAGCTCGCCTTGTTTCGCTTAGAGAGCGCAACTTCTCCTAGCGCAATCCCCTCCCCCTTTCCCCTCCGCATGCTTTATCTCGCGTTATATCGCCCCTTTTATTGCGATCGACTCTCACGACCGATTCTCCCTTTCATCTTCCTTACTTCCACCTCCTACGTCTTCGTGCAGCCGTTGATCCTGTATCGCCGCTGAAAAGCAGCCGTATAGCTACTGCACGCAACGTTTTGTAACTGTACACACAGGGCGTGCATTTACTTTTCTCTCTGAACGTCGACCTTGTGCGCTACCATTTGATATTTTCTTCCCATCTTCTTCAATCTCTCTCCTTTTCCGTTTCTCTTACGCCCCCTTAGATCCCCGTCTGTATCCTTATTTCTTTTGTACGGAAACTACCCTTTTCGATAGAATGTTTGCAATTGATTTTCAACTCGCTCTTCATGCGTTCGACATTCTCGATCTTATTCATTCGTCTTATTCATTCCCCGGATCAAATTGTACGCGTCCCGTGATGCAATTTTAAGTCCAATAAAATTAATTGTCTTAGGCGACGCTAACAAATCAACATAAACGCACGAGATTCCAATAATAATTCACTACTGGAAATTAATTTGAAATGCGAGAAATAAAAAATATTCGATGCACGTTTGTTTTATGATAGATTAAATATTTCGTAGAGACGATAAATTAAAAGCGCGGAATAATAAACGAATCACCAGATAAATAATTCAAGTAACAGAAAACCATGTGTAATATATTGACTGTTTATAATATTTCGTGCAATTTTCGCAATATTTCGCGTCGCAGACAATTAATACCAAGAGTGCGATGCAATCGTATTCTAATGATTAGAATACGCGTGATTATATTTAATTGATTGAATTTTATTTTTATTATGATTTATATTAAAATTAAAAGAGGAAACGTTTTTAAGAAGAAACATTTATTCATTTATTAAAATTTTATCTTATTTATTTCCGCATGCACAAATATTTGGCATAAAATAATAATGATAAATTGATTTAAATGCTTTTTCGATTCTAACCAAGATAATTTACTCTTCAATTGTTGTTTCAGATCTGATACGCAACGGTAGCCCGTTCGATCAAATTAATTTGGAATACAAGATAGAATATTTTGGCATACGTGAATTTATAATATATTTTATTAAAATATCATTTAACTTATAAAACGTGAAATATTTTGTTAACGGTAAGATAAATATATATTTACGATTATTTATTATTTCTTTATCAATGCTTAAATCCGAATATATCTCGCGCTCCGATGATTTCTTCGCTAATTTGAAAGTAATTACTATTCCCAGATTGAATGTGCGGTACACGAATGGATTAAATGATTTGTGCAAGTAAAATTACATAATTTTATTTCTTTCGATGCAATAATTTGATCGAAAGTAACAGTAATACATTAATTTACATAAATTCATAAATCCTCTAGATTAAATAAAGTAGTACCTTTTCTTCAAACAGATGTTATATTGTAGATTTTAACTTCGTTTCGAGTTTATGATTGTTATTTATCAGCAATATTTGCTCCATCATCAAGAGTATTTCTTTATGCAATCTTAATGATTTATTCCCGACTTACTTCCCCCCCCCCCCTTCTAGCCTACTATCTTATGGATAATTATTCAGCTTTCTTTCATTCTTTTATCACTAATGTTCTTGCAGCTTTACATCTCTCTCACTCTCGTCCCTATTTTCCTCCCAATCGCATTTTGTCTCTCTCTCTCTCTCTCTCCTCTCTCTCTCTCTCTCTCTCTCTCGTCCTCGTTATCCTTCCACCTCTTGATTTATACTCCACATTGATCTCTTTCACTGACGAAATCTCGTTCTTCATCTCTCGCGTTTTTACGACTCTCTGCTTTCGCTTTCCTTCCTCGTTCCTCACATTTGCATGTGCATTTCCTGTTTTTCTTCCCGATATTATTGATCGCGTTTGTCATAAATTGAGTGAGAGTGATCACATTCAAGCAACATGCATGTGCTAAATCAAGGCTGCAATTTACGGCTTTTTCGAATCTCACGGCGTATTTTTATCCAGCAAATTTTCACCTGCTCGCCTGCAAAACTTATCTGCGGGATTCGCTAAGCGGAAAACATTTGTTATGAAAATCGTAAAACAATCAGTTCCAAATTTATTTCGTGCCCTACTCGCTTTACAACTACTTCGCTTCAATTTGACTGTATCTTTAATACGTCCAGAAACGAGATATCTTCGCACGAGCTTATACGTGGTTTAAGAATGGCGAGTGCATAACGTTTCGAGTGGTCATCGCTAACGATAATTCGTGGTAACACGATAGAACACGGTTTCAAGCGTTTTCGCACCTTGTTCTTTTCGCTCGTCTCCCCTCCCGTCCCCCCCCCCCCTCTCTCTCTCTCTCTCTCTCTCTCTCTCTCTCTTTCTACTTGGTAACATATGTAGCTTTTTTTCGTCTCGCCGCCCCGTGCTCACTTCTTCTCTCTCCGTTCTCGTTCGTGTAAATCGGAATTTCTTAGCAATTTGCATCCCGCCGCGAACCGCTTCGTGGCGACAACCGAACACTGTGTCTCAGCTATGTCTCAGCTATGCGCCGCGACACACGCGCGCGCGGCTTTTGGGTTCTCGTGTCTCGGTTGCACGTCCGCATAGTTGCTTCCGCTCGCTCGCGTACGTGAATGCATGCGGAAGCTGCTCGTGGTATTTTGTCGGTGGAGCACGCCCGACAGGGAATGGATTTCTACGTTCAAGCGCTCAGCTATCCGGCGCGCGATACATTGACGGATGCAACTGCAGCCACGCGCGTTTTCTCTCGAAATGATTCAACTATTGAGATCATATGAGATCCACCTTCTTGTCGCATTTCAATAGATTATCGAGAAACTGAATATAATAATTAATTTTGAACTTGCAAAAATTGATCGCATTTATTTTAACATATTATTTCTTTCAATTTTCTTTCTCTCTCAAACATAGCTTCAAGAATATAATAAATTACATCCGCGAAACTTAAAACATTACATATATTAATCGCAGGAATAGAATAATGTGTAATTGCGAGATGTATCGTTAGAATAATATAACATGTAATTTCTAATGTGTGTAATATATAATATATATATATGTTCTTTCTAACGTTTCGCAGATTTTGTATAAACATTGCTTCTGAAAAATGGAAATGTAGGAAGCAAAACTAAAAGTCTTATACAGTGTTCTTTAATTACACGCAAATTGTAACGTATACGTTTTCTTTTATCTCGTAACAAATCAGAGTAGACCGAAGTAATCTGACCCGCGAGGAATTTGAACAGAACGATGTCATATTTCGCCCAATTTTCTTTCCGCGGCTTGAATGCAGATCTCGTGCGGGAAATTTACGTATTTGGATGTCGGGCATCCGCGCGTCTGATGCGCACTACGTGTGAGACCAGCGAAAATACATCGTATATACATATATATATATATATATA
>NW_012026896.1:1453426-1518646 GCF_000956235.1 Wasmannia auropunctata | reverse complement strand
ACATATTTTTCTCTCTCTCTCTCTCTCTCTCTCTCTCTCTCTCTCTCTCTCTCTCTCTCTCTCTCTCTCTCTCTCTCTCTCTCTCTCTCTCCATATTTCATCTGCTAAAGTAATTTCCTGTGAATTAGAATTCAGCGTAAAGTGGAACTTTCTACAGATTTAATATATCGAATTTAAGAGAATATAATAATTTATAAATGTAAAGAGGCTAAATTAAGCATGGACAGATTGGAATTTCCATCAAAGTGGGACAGAAGAAATAACTTTTGAAAATAAGATAAAAATCTATAATCTTCTTAAAACAAGTTGTAAATTTGCCATTTCTCGGGCAATAAAAAAAAAGCTAACATAAATAAAAATCATTTATCTTTTGACATCGTAAAATTCACGCTGCGAAAAATATCACATGCGACTAAAAAACTGTGTGACAACTTCTATAACAATTCTTACAAATGGCATCGGAATTTCCGTGCTCTAGCTTTCGCAAACATGACGTCGTTGCGACCGAAAAAAAAGTGCTCCTCAGTCGCGGTTGATGTACTTTCGCTACAGCGGGCCTTCCACTTCGTCGCACAACGAAAACTTCGTGCTCGCGAGAACTTCGAGAGATCGTCGCAGACCCTCAGAAACTTTCACGGTCAGTCCACGTATTCGCGGTTGAGATCGCCCCGTCCGCTCGTTAGCCGAACTCTCGTTTCTCTCGCGCGCGTCCCACTCGCGAAGTGCCTCTCTTCCGGTCCGCCCTTACCCGAAAAAGCTTTCCGTGTCCTGGGCAAACGTTTTTACGACCGGCCAGATGTCCCGACTGAAGGTTGATTAACTTGCACGACCGCCCTCGCTGCAAATCGAAACCGCGAACATATTGCACACAGTGCTGCACGGTTTCGTTGGCAGTTCCGTTGCCAATCCGATGTGCGCTCGAGTGAATCCAAAAGATCGAATTTAAAAAAAGACAATTTTTAATTTTACTGACGCAACCAAACCTTAAATCTCGCGGAAAAACGACCCGCTACATATTTTTATGTCTTTTAATACACACGTATATACACTCTTTCAATAAATAATCGTTACTTATATCAAACTTCGGGTTTTCACGTAAAACTATACAACTAAAAATCTGAGATCATTAAAAAAAACTGAGAAGACTCGTTACATATTTTGTGCAGCAGTCTACTTGCAAGGGGACAAAGGACCTTCTTAGCGTCATCGTGCATTATATCGCGGGCGCTGTGAATGTTATAAATTATTCAGGAGTGACAAAGCCGCGCGACGCTGTCGTTTGCGCTCCCGAAGCTCGGATTACCGTGACCAAGGCGCTTCTTTATCCAAAGCCTTCCTTTGTCGTTAGCGAAATCTTGCGCGCCAGGGTTTCCAATACGGGACCCCTTCGAGACATCTCATTCCCGGGCGAAACTTCATTATTCACCCGCATTCTTCACCTTCACGCTCTCTTTGAACAAATTTGTCGCGAGAGGACGGCCAATTCAAAGGCTGCAGTAACACGCTTAACGGATCGTTTGTGAATCAAAGCTATATTAGACTCTCTCTCTCTCTGCACGTGAACGCGAAAATCTCCCCTGAATATTTTATTGTCCGGCATTACGGCATAATGAGGCCGCTCTTTTATCCCGATCGAAAAAGGGACGGAGAAGAACGTCAGTTATCACGGAAATTCGCAAAATTATTTATTCCTACTCCGATAAATCCGTGAATTCATTTTCATCACGACGAACTAGATTTGTGCTCTTCAAAAAGGCTAAATAAAATTATCCTCACTCCGCAGCCGGGACAAACCGGAGACATTTCTCTCCGTCATCCACAATTAAAATACAATTTATAATTACGAGTCTTTAATTTCGAGCGATGTGACGAATCGATAACATTAGGACGGATGAAAGATTAAGACGGAGCAAAAAATGGCGCTGAGTCGACAAATTCGGTAAACCTAAATCGACTTGTAAACGTAAAAATAAGTCTCACCCGTCGCAGCAACAACGGAGATACAAACGGAATTTTTTCACCTCTCTCTCTCTCTCTCTCTCTCTCTCTCTCTCTCTCTCTCTCTCGCGGGGCCACTATTAGAACGGTGAGCTAACAAAAAATTGACGTGCGCGTCAGTATAAAAATCTGTTCCGTGCGTCGAAAAAGGTTGTGCCGCGAAAAGGTACGGAAATAAAAAAAAATAAACCGTAATAATCGACTCGCGATATGAAATTTTCTCTCGTCCGTACGGCAACAAAGCGCGCACGAGCGAAATTTTCGGCTGAATTTTTCAACTGATCGTCGCGGAAACCGACCTGGCGAAATCTACGTCGCGCGCAAATGTTCCGCATGAAACGGGGTTAATCTGATTACGGATTCTCTCGCGGTGCCCGGTGTGCAAGGAGCGCGAGCTCGCTTTGCCGGGATGTTGGGGAAAATCGCCGGTATTCTTAATTGAGGCCGGAGGAGGGGGTTCGTGCGAGCAAAGCTCGCGGCAAATCTGATGCGGACGATGGGGGGACGATCCATCTGACGTGGTACTGGCAATTAGCGTAACGCAATTTCGCCGCACGACGCGGCCTAGTCGATTCACGTCGCGACGCGGCGCGACGCGGCACGACGCGATCGCAGATATACGCCCGACCCTGTGTAATCAAATCGCTTCGCGTTGCGTACGCCGCGCCGCAGCGGAGAATCAACGCCATAAACTAATGCCGCTTGTGCCGGAGACGGCCAATGCGATTATCCCCGGCTCTGTAACCGGAAGGCGAGAGCCGTCGAGAATCCGATTAGAGAGCGCTCTAAGCGTGATCCGTTGGGAACAGGTGTCTTCAAGCGTGATGATTTATAAATGACAGCAAAACGTCCCGAGCGAAGACTGTTATTTGGCGATCGAAACGGCTTATGCGAGACGCCACTCTCCCGGGTGTAATTGAATGTAATGCCAGAGACGATTTGGACAGTTTTAAATACTCCCTAAAAAAGGAAGTCACGTAGAGTGATATATATTTCATAAAATTAATTGAAAATTAATAGCTATATTATTAGAAAACTGTAATATATATAGTCATTTTTGATGCAACCTATATAATATATTTGTTTGGCAGAATAATAAATATAATAATAATCGTTATTATTACTAGCATTAATAACTATAAAAACGGAGCTCCTAACCATAATTATTTTATCTATTATAGTCACACAATTCAAACACATTTTTCTCTCAATGATAGAATTAAATAAACTTATATAAAAGTAAACTCAAAAGAACAAACAAATCTCGATTATCCAAGTCTGATACGTAGTTTTTTGATGCTGATTTTCCAATAAAAATAAATATCAAAATAGAATGTGTTCTCGACGTACATCGAGGTCCGAGGAAGCATTAGTTTGCAGGAATCGTTGCCGAACGATCGTGCGACACAAATAATCTCAAATCGAGAGAGAAGGACGAGGAGAGGAGGAGGAGAGAGAGAGAGAGAGAGAGAGAGAGAAAGAGAGAGAGAGAGCAGTGCAGGCCGTCGTCCCAGCGCGGATATTCGAGTATGATACAAGATTACACGAGCTCTTCGGAAGTGCGGGTGTAACGCCAGAGATCGAAGTCGAATCGTCTCCGACTTTGGCAATGCGCAACGACCCAGATTTTCGTTCTCAGTGTACCAGCGTCGCTCTCAAAAGTTCGTAAAAATCGCCAGCGCGCGCGGCAAGTGACGGAATTCGAAGAGACGTTTTACCACTTCGTCGCCGTCGTTGTCGTTCGCATACGCTTCGCGATCGACATGACGCGACGTCAAAGACGCCTTCGGTAAGAGTAAAGAGAAAAGATAGGGAGAGAGACACACGTCTCTCGCAGAGAACACAAGGGCGTGTTTCCGAACTTCCGCCGTAATGGCCGCCCTCGCCGAATTTTCATACACGCGCCGCACCGCATCCTACCTCTCCCATCCATTTCTCGTTTTTTCATGGGATTTACATGTTGTTACGTTCACACTTTCCGTCGCGCTATCTTTGCCTTCGCAATCCGCCGCGCGCGCGAGACTTTCCTCTTGCGCGAAATTGAAATTTCCAACAGTGCGGATATAAACGTCGCTTCTGCATGGCATTCTGTTTACATATATTTGTTATACGCGAAGGCTTTTGGATATAAATAAACGTAGATCGTTGCTTCAATTTATATAGGATCTGGTAGAGTAGAAATAGACGCTTCTAAGCTAAATAGCATTTCTCGTATAAACAAAAATAGATAGTCTGCTGTAAGGAATCTGTCACTTTACCATTCGCATTTCGTAATGCATCTTCATTCCACAGATATATATTACAGTTTCGATAATTTAATCAGACTGAATTGTTAAAGTAAACTTCTAAGATTAGAAGTTCTCGATAAATAGCATCTTTTATTAATAGCAACTCGCGATTATTGTATTAATCGTCTTATTAAAAATAATTGACTAAATCACAAGATTGAAAAAATGATTTTAACATACAGATTAAATTAATGTGATGTTTCTCTGATAAAATCACTATTAATTTTTTCCCCCGATCATCATTAAACGGATATCATTTTTTTTTAATGATCATGTGATACTTGATATCTGATGATACATTTCCGATGTTGTTTTACTCTGTGCGAATATTATATGTACATCACAACGATAAGTTAATTTGTTCTTTCTAATATAGTACATACTTGCCGATTGATCCCGCAAGTGTCTAAGAGACGCCAAAGGATTGGAATAATTAACCAACAATAAAAACCGGGTCACATTCCGAGCGGGCCGCGATTACCGAAAAAAAAGGACGTCTTCGACGATAAACCGGCGACCGGCCGAAATTTTCAAATCTTAATTGCGGTGAAATGGTGTGTAATGACGTGAAATATTGCCCGGAGAAAGATGCTGACTCTTATTACGGCCGAGCGGGCTCCGAACCTTTTAATCTGAAGCCTCCCGGCCCCGGTGCCTGCAAGAAAATGCTGACCCGCCAGTTTCACTGCCAATCTGTTACGGTCGCGAGAGAGTATTTTCGTGTGCGCCCCTCTTTTTTATACTGCTTCCGCGTTTTCCTTGGCCGCGCCACCCGCCACCGCCGCCTAACATCATCATTTCCTGGCACGAATTTTCACGCGCGATTTTTCGAGTGTTTTTATTGCGAAACCCGGGTCGTTAACATCGTGGAAAATCGGTGACGATTCCCGCAAAATCAAGAAAAGAAATATCGCCGGAAGTCAGCTAATTAAATTTCGGTAAATTACATCAACGCTCCGCGCACGATTTCTTTTTATCCTTTATTTAATAGATCTTTTATTTTAATTGAAATTTCGATACTTTTAAGATCAAATTATTTAAAGAATTAGGTTACATATACGGTTTTTCTATTCCATCGTAAAATAATATAACTTTTATACACGTCTATATAGTTATACAGTGAACATCAATAAATTGAATGACCGACGTTAAAGCTCAGGTTTCAATTTTTATCTTTTCGCATTTTGAAGGCGAGATAGAAGACAGAAAATTCGTTATCTCCGCTTGCGGAATTTTCGCGGAGGTAACGGAGCTCAGGCTCGTTGCCAATTAAGGGCGAACGACTCGTTAGCGAGGAAGCGACTCCGCGGCTTTATTTTAATCTCAAACAATCAAAAGCTTCGACAGCGTCGACTGCATTTTATTATCTCGCGCGATACTTTTGTTTTCGCGTCGCGGGGCCCGCGTTTACACACTCGTTGGTTAACGCGTCCTTATTTATTCGCCCGTCATAATTATAACGCCCTTGCGCCGTGTTTAATGGGACGAATTTCCCAGCGAAATGTCGCGCCTACACAGTACGGTGCATCGCTCCGAAAATTCAATTTCCAGCGAATATACAAACGGTAACATCCGCAGGCCCACTTGACGCATTAATTCGAAAATCACGGATGGCCGATCAACCCTGACACGCGAATTGACCGCGGCGCGGACTATCGTTTTTATAATAAATCGTGACAATGGTATTATTCGAAAGCATTGATGGACTAAAAAAAGTTTCATAAATGTAAAAATTTTATAGAAAATTATAGTTATATTATAATTATATTAATAGCTGGTAAGACGAAGTAATATACATTTTTAATATGAAAAATTTTCAATCTAAATAATTGAATGAAAGATACATTACAAAATTATTTTTATAATGTCATTAGTAAAGAAGATGGTATTGATTTTGTTATAAGATATAATGGCTTCTCTTAATATTTTCAATATTAAATTCTAATAATTCTAATAATTATTTATAGAATCATTGTTTAGTAGTTTGTCATTACACAATGGCGCTAATACGTCAACACACAATAACCGGCGTTTATTATAACGCATTTTTACTCTCGAGCATTTCGAAACATTTCCAAGGTCCATTTAATTATCATACCACCTCATTTTTCTTTAACTTGGACGTATATCTCACGAATAGATGTACAGCCGTGGACACACCGGTTGCGACACTTTTTTTATAGGTTTCTAATCTATATTTAATATACATAATATGTATACTTTATAGATAACTAATATTTTGCAAATGCAAACCACGATGTATTATCTTTAGTTTAGAGACAGTATAACCAATCGTGATTCGCATTTGCAAAATATTAGTGCGTTTTGAAACCTATAAAAAAGAAAATGTCGCAACCGATGTGTTTATGAGTGTACAGCCGTAAACACACCGATTGCAACACTTTTTTTATAGGTTTCTAATATGTATTTAATATACATAATATATACTTTATAGCTAATAATATTTTATAACTAAAAATATAAATAAAGCTTTATAATATTTTGCAAATGTGCACGATGTTACTATCTTCAGTCTAGAGACAGTATAACGCCAATCGTGGTCCGCATTTGCAAAATATTAGTGTGTTTTGAAACCTATTAAAAAGAAAATGTCGCAACCGATGTGTCCATGACTGTACACTTGAGTGTTTTGTTTGTTTCATATTTTATTCGAATATACATTTTGAATTATGCAATGTTAAAAATAGCGTGAAATGCTAATATAGTCCCCTGCGCGTGCGTTTCATGGTTTCAATGTCAAAGAAATTCGATAAGTCGATTGTACAGCTGTATTATTATCTATATACATACTTCACGTTTGTAGCATAAATTTTTAGTACTGACAATAGCCTATATGTGCGGAAGAAGTTGTGTGTACGTATATTTATAAAATAAAATAAAATATTCTGCAATATTTTATTTTATTTTATTTTTGCAAATATTGTGATAACAAAATTTGTGATCAAATATTGCGTTTTTTTTTTTCAACAAAACCAATTTGTTGGAATTTATTTTCGTGAGAGGACCACACTTTTAAATAACGTCCTAAGTAATAAATATTTCATAACATTGAATCTAAAATCGATAAAATGATACTTTGACAAATGTAGTCGTTAAGTTTTCAATTTAAATATTGATTATTAACGAAGTTATTGCACAAAATGTAAATGAGAAGGAGGATTCTATTAATCCTATTCTATTAATCGTTAGACTAACAATTACTTTCATTATTATCACTTTTTAGATCATCAATCAGAGATTAAGCAGTCACAAGCAGAATCGCTAACCTCACGCCGTATAATTAGATAATCGTCTTTGATCATCTCCTAACGATGACCAGATTGACATATCGACATGCCTCGGTGGCAATTGTTCTCGCTGATCCTGCCGCATACATCCTTGGCCTCGGGGGTACGGAAAGACGCATGGTGCACGCTGCAGGATATCGTAGGTGGACGGGAAAGGGCGCAGGCGCTATGCACAAAAGCGATCGTCAGTCGTCGGCGGAAGCTGAAACGCGCGGCTTCGCGGGGGCCGCAGTAAACGCAAACGTAGCCCACGGCGTGATAATCGCCGACGTATACATTGTGCACACATTTTGCGCGCGCCAATTATTGACGAGAACCGTTCGTCACGAGCTCGCGATAACGATTCGGCCGCACGGACGGAACGTATCATGCCCCGCGAACGGTTTTTTCGCTCGTGCAGTGCATCGTAGATAAGGCCGACCATCGGAATCGAATTAAAGAGAAAAGAACTTGCAGTTGAATGCTACGCATTGAGGTGAGTACCCACTGTGCAATTTATGTGATCTCTCTCTTGCATTGTTCGAAAGCATGAAGTTGTACTCTGTCGAAGAAAACCACGTAAGCTAGTAATTTAAAATTTAAGCAGGAGAAAAAGAATTACGAATAATTTAAAAAAATACGTTAACCTTGAACGAAGCGGAGAGCAGTTCTCTGGCATTGATAAATTCCAAAGGGGGATTAATTCAACAAATGTCTCTCGCCCAGTCCTCTCGTTATAAAAATTAATAATACAATACATAATCCAGCTTTTTTCTGCAATGATATTTTTTTGACCTATTGTCGCACTGCCGGCATTAACGCTACATTTAATATTTTAATCAAAGCAGTACTTATAGTAACCTTTGTGTGTGTGTGCACCTATGTATATGTACGTGCACGTATTTAAGCGCCGCACACGAGATAAATCACTGTATTCATATACATATAGCATTGACTTGAACGGCCGGGAAAGAATCATGATGAAACATAATAAAGATAGTACTAAACGAGAATAGAGCTTATCAATTTACGATGATCGCGATCATAATGTTTTATTTAATAACATTTACGCGATATCAATTGTCCAAACGTATATAAATCAATCCCTCCTCACTTCCCTGGACGATAAGCCACGAAAATCTTTTATAACCCATAAATTTATTAAAGTCGATAAATCCAGTGCGGTAAATTCGTCTATGCAAGAAACATGACGAGAAACAGCTGATGAAACGGCATCCTTTATGCAGCCACGCAATCGTTGCAAATTACGATTAAATTTCATTTCGTATATCATTTTAGAGATGCCGAATTATTGAAGATTAATAACGCGATTAAATATCGATTCGACGTATCAGCTGCAGTTTGTATTTGCAATCGCGTTCATTATTTGTTACTCGTTTATTTTATTTTTCGGTATATCATCGCATATATCATCGCAATAAACTCATTATTATTAATATTATTACTATTATTATTCCAAATCGCGTTGCAAATATTTAATTCCAGCGTATTGAAATGTCCTAACGCCGCGCAGGAAATACCGTCAAAGTTTACAATTTAGATAAAGATCGCGCGATATCGAGCTTCATGCCCTGCATAATGTCGCCGCGAGTGTCGACCGTATCTGAAATCTAATCAGTTCATCCGATTTCCTGGCGTATGAATTGCGGTAGCGGTAACTACTGCTCACTGTGAAATACGTCTGACCACGGACGCCGTAACTACTGGCCGGCATAACTCGAGATAAATCTCCTCTTCTCAAGGCAGTTTATTTTCTACCGGTGAAATTCGCAGATCCGTGCATTCCTATCAATCCGCATATAAACGCACTGTACCGTATATGTTATTTAACGAGAAAGTACAAATGCGGAAATTCTCCGAATTTAATGTGAAATATTAAATTATGATATCTACGCACGATGTTGATTTCTTCGTTATAAATTAAATTTAAACGTAGTAATTACAATATATTCCAGTATTTTTATAATTGTTTTCTGTTGATATTTTTATTTAAAAAAAATCAATTTAATATCCATTATCTTATTTTTTGTTATCAATAAAATAAAACCAATTAACTTAATTATTTATTTAATTTTCTACTTGTTCAGAATCTCTCCAAGATGATCATGAAAACTGTAGATAATTAAAGAAATATCTTGTACGGTCAATCAAAAGTGTTTGATATAAATTATTTAAACAGAATCCAATTCTGATATACCAAAAGAGTAAAGCACGCGAAAAATATAATTGCAAAATATTCAGTTGAATAGAGTTCTTTAAAATAAATACGTAGTTTTGCGCAAATTGGAAGCGCAATTAATAATCATCTCATTACAATAATAACTACAGTTGTAATACATGAAATATTTGTTAATTACAATAATTATCTAAATAATCACAATATTTAACTGTATAATTGTTTTAGTTAATTATGTTATTAACTAACTAATTATAATAATTTATAACTTGCGCGTACTAAGTAACTAATATCTATATTGCTTTTATTGGCATATGTTATAATAATTACAATGATAATATAACATTTCAGTAGTATAATATAATAGATTTTTACGCAAGAAGCGTATAAGCGAGTTACAAATAGCGATTTCTCTATAAATTATATATACTATATATATAAATGTTATTATTGAAACTCCGTAAGAAGATTACGCAAAGACGTAACAAGCTCTAAAAGGAGCAGAAGCTTTTAAAGGATTAATTTCCTGTCCGTAATTAGTTACAGGCATTGTAACTTCCGTATGTGAGTAGGTATTTGTTTTGCCTCCCATGTACTTCGTCAGACTTGTTACGACGCCGCAATTACGGTACTACAACACAAACTTTATAATCAGCTACCGAAAACTGGAGAACTCCCGCGACACGGTCACTTCATTCGCGATAATTACAATACTGTCGTCGGAAAAATCGTAGAAACGCGATATGACCAAATCGAAGACACGATCGTGCCTTACAAATCTATCGATTTTCTTCCAAGGCATGCGCAATTATGTAACAGTATTTATTTTTAATCAACAAGTTAGAATTAATTCTAAATACGAGATAACTCCCCGCTTCTTTTATTTACTTATTTTTCCGTATTAAGTTGAGATTAATATTTATTTAACAAAAATGTTGAGGAATTAATCTCGCGATCAAACAAATACATAGTATATTTTATTTTCTAATTTTGAAACATAAAGTATGCTTTAAGATTTATGTAATAAAAGAATTATTTATAAAAAAATTAATATTTATAAAACTCGGAGAAACAGAAAACGATTTGTCTCAACATTTTTATCAAAGGCTTGACAAATTTAAAACATTCTGTTTACACTACTTAGCTTTAAATATAAAGTTGCTGTGTCTAATCTATTGAATAATATTAAAACTACCGAACGACAGTTAACTCGAAAAATCACGTAAATTCTCTTAGAGATAAATGATGCGTCTTAACTGCGGATCAAATTAGCTTACGCGCGAGCGCAAGAGCATTAGTCACAGACAGGACATTAAAAAGAAGTTACCTTCTCGAGAAACTCGATTTTCATGGCGCGACGAATTATCGTCATTTCATTGCGTTCAAAGGACACTTAGTGCCGTCGCGCCGGTGCGTGCGAATGCATGAAAAATGAAGTGTTGGAAGGAGGGATCTTCACAAAATAAATAATAAAAAGTGAGAGAAGATCAAGAATAAGTTCATAGAACATTCATGGTAGCTGTAACCAATTTAAGCATGAATACGTGCTGAAAACGTGTATGACTTTTACATTTCCCATTAATGAATCTTTCAGCTTGAAAAATATATCTTGACGCGTCTTTCGGATTTATATATTCCAAATTCCCGTTTTCTATTAGCAAAATAAGTGGTAATAGACTTAAAGAAACTTATACAAAGTTAAAGCTGAAACAGCGGGAGAGAGAGACGTTTCACGAAAGAGTTGATCCGCGCGAAGAAAAGTCTCGGTACGCGACGTTCTTTATTCGGCTGCATAAAGAAGCCGCCGGGATATATCATTCGCGCTAGTCTAGTCATTCAATTTAATAACGGGCGGTCTGACACTATACGTGACCGGATTTCTATTCAATAAGTTGTAGAGAGAGAGAAGAAGGTAAAGTTCTCGACTTTCAGCGCACCGCGCCGCTCGTCTTTTCATTAATCCGCGGAATACGAGTTTAATCCCGAAAGTGGCAAGTCTTCGGGATATATTACCAAATATTGCGAAACATGGCTGAGCTTCTTAATTACACGTCCGATAATAAAAATGATTTTACAATACGATAAAAAAACACGCGTCTTTTAATAAATTTGCAAGTGAAAAGAAAATATCCTAACAATGGTATGGTAACTCTCATTGCAATTTTAATTACGTCTAGGTTAAAAAGTTTCAGAAATAAGAATCTCTTTATGTTGAAATACTATTTGAGATAAAAGAAGGAAAGCGCAAATCTATTCTCTTCTTATAATTCCTTTTTCTATTTAATTTATTACACGCAAATACAATAGAGGGCAAATGAAATTAGCATTGTATTCTTCGATATGGAATCGTGAATTATTACGCTTGTTCGCGAGTGTATTAAATTGCTAGTAATTAACTAAACAAGATAAATTTACGTAATTTGATATATTCGCAGTCTAGACTTGTGTAAAACTTTGTTTTCGTCAAAGAGTGTATTTAAGTCCTAATGAATAAGGTGTTTAAAAAGACATAAAACCTTTCTATCATTCTTTCCCTCATTTCGGACCATGCACTTTATAGAGACCTTCTCGCGGTCTTTCTATCACGAGAGTTCAGTGGCCCGAGTACCGTTCCCCGAGTGTTCGGGAAAAGCCTCGAACACTCGGGAGAGTTCGGCCCCGTGCGACAAAACAGCGTGTGGTCACGCGATTCTGCAGATCTTCGCGCGATCTTTTTTCCTCTCTGAATCGAGCCGCGACCGGCTTGGGGGAGCGCGCGCGCGGAAAGGGGCCGGACGGGGGCGACGGGGGCGCGCAGCTGGTGCTTAGAGGGCGAAGAGAATTTGAATAAAACCTGCGGCGAATATGGCTTTGCCTTATCCCACTCCCCTTTCGCGCTGCGGGGGGGGGGGGAGAAAGAAATGCAAGTTCCGCGCTTGGGAAACTCGTAAAAAGCCCGCGCACAGTCTCTCTCCGACATCCCGACATCTGCGGACCGACCGAGGTCGATCTGTGGACCTCCTCTGCTTTCCCACCTCTCAGCCCGCTCAGTTTCGCGTTTGTTTCCCGTCGCAGAGATCGGCCGCCCTCGAGCATTTGCGAAACGGTCGATCACGATTTGCAGCCGTCATTTCTCGATGGTACAACACGAAGATACTATCCTAACCCGCCACCGCTGCCGACGCGGAATATTCTATTCGAAACCCCCGTCGCCTCGTTGGGTATCATCCAGAATCGTTAAGAGCCATTTCGCCGACGGCGCGTTATTCCTCGCTGTTACGCGAATATGGAGTGTAACACGCCTACCGGGAGATTACGCGTTTTACGTGAGACAAAGGGATAGGATTGAAACGGCGGATGCTGCGAGCGAAACCGTTATGTACGCCTTCGAACCGGGGCGAGTTTAATGCAACCGGTAACGCTCTCGGAGGAAGCGCTTAACGTATTCATACGCGCCGGCATAGCCGGCGAGCTTTCTACGGGTAGCGTAATCGCAACGGATCTTTCGGTAATTATCGACGCTGCGTCGTGACATTTTCCATAATTTCGACGATGCGTTTACGCATTGCGAAGACGAGACCGGAGATGAAAATACTCGTCGCAGACGCTTTAACGCGGAGAGAAAATTGATGCAAACCGTAATCTTTATCGAACTTTCGCTCCAGCTACTCTCCTTTAAATATCTACGAGTGCTTAAGGTAAGCAAGATGGAAAGATTGAATGAAAGGGCCCGAAATACCTGACGTCGATTCTGCGAGGATCCATTATCCACACACGTTGTTAACCGTTACACAAACCGTCGTAATACCTCGAACAAATATTTGCCATTGGACTTTCGTTTGTAGTTATTCTTTCTAAAGCACACAAGATCCAATCTTAAACAAAACATTTATTCTAGCGGAAAATCCAGATTTTATTCGCAGTGGCATTTCCAGAAAAGGGAAAAATTTTATTCCTCCAACGCCGCACGGCCTGAGGCGCGACGCGGCGTGGCGCGACGCGGCGGCCCATCGGACCGGACTACTACTGAAAATAATCCGGGACACACAGCTTCACTTTTCGGCCGTGAAACTGAGTCGTGACACTTCACACGTCGCGACTTACCCGAGCTTACGTTCAGCATAGAAATTTCCATGTGGATAATTAGCTTGTGGAAAATCCGGACTGCAGAGCTGTGTAAAATTTACTCCCACCCCTCCCTTAACTAATGAAAATTCAAAAACGACCATTACTCGATTGATGGTCGTTTGGTAGTATTTGGTAGTCCATTCTCGATGATTGGCAGTCAAAATTGTAAATAATTCATATTATTATTTACAATTTTGACTATCAATCATCGAGAATGGACTGTCAAACGTCAGTAAACAACTTTAACAAATACTTATAATTACTTTCGCAGTCTGGAAAGTCATATTTTGCGAAAGGAGAGGCTAACTTCACGCGCGTATGTCTTTTTTTCATATTATTACAACTTTGACTACCAATCATCAAGAATAGACTACCAAATACTACCAAACGACCATCAATTGCGTGATAATGGTCGTTTTTGAATTTTTAGTAGTGAAGGGGGAGGGGGGGGGCAACTTCACACAGCTGGACTGCAGTTTTACGTTTCCCGTAAAACTGTAGTCCGAAAATTCCTTCTCATTCGCCCTTAATCCGAAGATCTGTATCTACCGGGAGGAGACCGGTCGTCTCTCCGCGACGTTACCCCGGATGAAGATCAGCTCGTCCCCATAAAAAAACCACGACGGGCCAAAGTCCCGTTTCATTCGCGCCGTTTTCCAGATGCGCGCCACAACCACAACGGCGCAATTGCGCATATTGGATACTTTACTTGCATGGGCAACTATGCAAGGCAGGTATGCGTTGCAACAACGCCTTGCAACGGCGGCATTCCCCCCAGCCCAGCCCCCCCTCAAAAGCGCCCTCGCTTCGTTTAACCAACAGACCACGAAGTGGAATATTCTGTCGAGGAGCCCCCATTCTCTCTCCATCGTCCTCGCGTCCCATTTCCGGGCTACTTCTTTCATTATTTCCCCGTGCCGCTGCCTGCGAACGTCTTTAAGACGACGACCGATTATAATTTTTAACTCCACGTTAAACTCAGTGTCTCTACCTCTTTAAAGTTTAATTATAATAAAGTCGGAGTTGCTATGCCGCCCGTAAAATAATTAGCATAAAACAACGCGCCGCGACGAAGTTAATTTTATGTATGGTCATTTAATTGGGTCACGTAAAAGTGAAAAGGACTGTGTAAGACATCATATTTACCTTCTGGTAACATAAATTCCTTCAACTGTATAATGCTTCCCTTCCAAACGTTAAAATAAACTTAGGTGTGTCTATTGTATCATGTATGACGTAACTCATATAAAAATTAAACTTATAAATGTTTAACTTGAAATGAGAAAAGCACGAAAAAAGTTATCACATACGTTAAACGTGATTTTCTATACGTAAAATTATTATTGATATTTTTCTAATACGTGTTTCGTAATACGTGATATAAAAATATTTATTTATAATATATAATAGCGCGATCTTTCAACCGTTCTCTGATATTATTACAAATTTCATCCTCTAATTTTCGCTCGCTAATTTTCTTATTTAATTAACTTCTGCATTGCAGAACACCTGTGAAATACCTAGTAATTTCCTTTGTTTTCCTTTTTTAAATCTTAAGCTCATTTATTCCACGAAATGGGATATCTTCCATCTTTTCCATTTTGTAGAAATCTCTCGACCCATGACGGCCGGCGACTTTTTGTTGCCCCAGATGTATTTTAATACGGTACCGTGTCTGTTAACGTGATTAACGTGCAGATTTTCGCGGCAGTATCTCTGCAAATCTAATCACCAGCGCGGAGTTGCATGAAAGTAAATCCGCGCGTTGCGCGAAATAACACAAGGTCCGCACAAGCAGCAACGGCAAGTCATTAATCACGCATTGATTTTTACCGGAATTTCACGCTAAGACACATTTCATAACAAATAAAATAAACGCAGGAAATGTCGCTGATATTACATGCAATGACAAATTGACCTAACAATAATTTGAAAAATGTCAGATAAATTTCCAACTAATTTTGAAGCTTCTTTTTTTAGCTTTAATATATTCTTTTAATGCCACTTGCAATTTTTCTTATCGTTATTCTCGCCGCGACGTGACGGATACCGGCAATCGTTATTCCTCAAATATATCGTTAATTATGTGCATTCCAATATTGCTCGGTACGGTAAGCGACGATCCAAACTTACCGCGGGCAAAGTTTCCGTATATCCAGAGCGTCCGTCCCCCCGTCGCAATTCACTCGCAAACTGTCATCTTCGAGTCAGCTGCCAGCTATCCCGTATGCACGATAGGTAATTCAAGCCGGGGTTCCAACTTGTCCATCCGCCATATGCGCGGGAATCCGCCGCAACTGTGCACCCAAGGCGATGGTGGTGGTGCTGCGCGTCAAGTTCCCAACGGACACTCGCCCATCATTCTCGCCCCCACGTCTGTCCAATATCCCGCCAAGTGGAATATCCCGCTTCTCCTCTTAGATCCCTGCAGCTTAGCTGCGTCCCGTCCGTTCACGCGCGAATCCGTACAATGACCGAAATCGTTTCCCGCACTCGCGGTACCGCATCAACCTTCACTGAAGGTCCTTCAGTGCACTCGTCATCGAGACACTTGAGAGAGAGAGAGAGAACCTTGCCTTGCCCCGGATTTTGATGGCCGCTCATCTTGTTTTCCCGAGTTTCTCGAATGGCTCCCAACCGGCGCGGCCGCGATCCGACTCGATTCAAATGAAAGTACGAGCCGCCGCTGTGCGCGCTGCACAGCTCCTATTTTCCATGCCGGGCGTGTGCCACTTTTCATTGTTAGAGAGAAATCCCGTTGAAAAAATTTTGTTCATCGGATCTCGAGCCCGGAAAAAAATTCTATCGTGTTTTTTCAAAAGTTTAAATCTCCGTTGGCGCCGAGCAATGTTTGAATGCACAGTAATAGAATAATTAAGCAATAGCTGAGCAATTTAATCAGTATTACTATCAATATTTATACAACAATATATCATTAATAAATCATATTATTTCATAGTACGAGTTTTTAATTCGCGATAACAGAAATGCGTAGAGTTAAACTTTTGCAGTTCGGTAAATTGTATTTTCAGATCAATTTCCAATTTCCTGGATTTAACATCATAGATGAAGAGTAAAAAAGTAGCCGGCTTATATAAGAAATGAAAATTTTTAATCCCATTTTCAATTAAATCCCGGAGCATTCAGTTTCCAACGAACCTGTATACGGATCGCTGCGCAAACTAAAGGATTTGCGTACATAATCTATATTTTCAGTGATAGTGGGCGTCGTCGTGTAAAAAAAAAAAGTAGTTATATGAGAAAAACAATTTTATTTCGAGCGGCTTATCTACGGCCGCAGCAGCATCCGCGATATACTTTTTATTATATAACAGTTTATAAACAAACGTATTATTTGCGTTACGTAGAGAAATTCGATGCGCGCGATATCAAATTGGCACCGCGATACGTACGTTCAGGTAGTAACGCAAATTCGATTTTTATTGCGTAACCCCACCGCGATACTCGCGTTCATTTATCCGCGAGTTTATCCGCTTATCTAGCCCGTTAAAATTTCGCTTTTACTTCGATAGCGTTAATTATCGCGCTATCCCTCGCGCAAAATGATATAAAATTTTGTAATTATACCGATATACATATATATATATATATACATGTACATAATGTTAATCGACTAAAGCACATAAAGAAAATGATCCCGCAGTTACCGCGTATATAACTCCACTAATGACACATACGCGGATAGGAGGAAGAGGGGACGGGGGGATGTAAATAGATTTATCAATTCGACCCATCTATTACATGAGGGGAGGGCGCACAAAAGCGAATCGCCACTAAAGACCACGCGCCCGCGCACACACAATCGCATCCCTCTACCAGCGATCCGTATCGACCATTTGATTATCATAAATAGCATCTGCAGCGAGAATCGCGTTCTCCACGGGTAGACAGTTCATGCCACGAGCGCGATAACGAAATGGGAATATCGATAAAAGTGTGTATCTATCTGGCTTAGAACGATTTAATTTCGAGATAATGTCATTGCCAATATTCTTCGCTGCCGTCATTCCGCAATCTCTACGTCCTATCGGACTCTCCCGATAAAAATCAACGATTTGAAGCATTTTAAGTAAGAGTACATACTGCTTGCTTGATTGCTATTGCTAAATTAAAAGAAAAACACTTCAAAATAAATTATTGCAACTTTGTAGGAAATTCATTTTCACAATAACGCTCATATGTAATATATTTACACTAGACTTATTATATTTGCTTAAAAAAAGTGAATATATATCACCTACCATGAAAGAAACTTATTACAAAAATAATGTATTAGTAGTACAAAATAAATTATTATAAGAATAACTAAAAGAGATTATTTTTAGAAATAATCTACATGTATAATTAAATCTTTATTAATCAACTGCAAATTATATTAATAAAACTATATCTAACCATATAAATTTAACCATATAATTTTATATTATTTTATATTAATTTTAAGTATATACGGAGAGAACTTCTTTTAAAATTTACCTTGAAAATCGTGATAATCGTAGGACAACATAGTATTTCGATTAATTTTCTTTGTTTTTTTTTATAATGTACTACAACAAAAATGATTGTAGTACACAGCAAAAAACAGAGAAAATCACATAAAATTTGTCGAAATACTATGTTGTCCCACGATTAACATGATTTTCAGGGTAAATTTCAAAAGAAAATTCTTTCCTTGATAGAATTTAATTTCCCAAAAGTGCAATCTATTTACATGAAATCAAATGTCAGGAGAATTCTTGTAAAATCCAGCATACTTTCTAAGAAAAATCATCCACTTCCATTTGATTTCTCTCGTAAGAAAAATCCATTCGGTTTCTACGGGATAATATACATTGTATATGGCCGCATTTTTTCGCCCGATCCTAATCCTTACGACAGAAAAGCAGCGCGTTACATAGATTCGGCCGTTACATAAAAGCGGGAAAGGAGCTAGCTCGGACGTTTGAACCAGGTCACGGGCTATTTGCTAGCAGGATTTCGGTGACGACCGGTCGGGAGCTTACGAAGTAGCCTAGTGTTTTCTTTCAAAGTACAGTAGGTAACGTCGGGTTAGAATGAGATTAGACGGAAAATCGGATTAACGTTAAAAACCCGGCGCTTCGAAACGAACGTAGCGATTGGGCGCAAAAGCAAATACCATTTGGTAAACAAACGAGATAATAGAGTAATTGTAAGCGGTACTTATCGGCGAGACAGATTTGTTATTTTTCAAGTTAATTCAATTGCAAAGGTAACGTTAGTAATTATATCCGTGCTAACGGATTAGTCTGAGATCCCGTCTCGTCGAGAGATTATTTCGAGATTGTCGCGAAATTGTCGCACTAATATCGCATTGTATTCCCCGGTCGCATTGTGTGTCGTAGCGTGGTAAATGTTCAATTCGGTTCGGCGCGACAGTGGATAGAGCAACCGTGCCAAAGCCGCTTGCGTTATTTTTCAACGTCGCGCATACAAATTTATCTCTTTATTTTCCCGGTCGTCACGCGTACGCGCGCGCGCGCGTTTTCACGTATTATTACACACCCGCGTGCACCGTCCCAATCACTGTTAAGAGAATTCTATATCCATTAAGATCCTCGGCAAAAATAATCTCCGCGCGCGCAGCGCGTTCTCTCGAATCGATTATCGGAACGGCGAACACAAAAGTACCGTGGATATTGGAAACTCCTGAGGACTTCCCTCAATTCCCGATTCAATAAAATAAACGAAGAAAAGAGGCGTACTTACGGAAACACCGTGGCGGTGGCGCGAACAACGGGATGAAAAAGGCGCATTCATCCTGAAGATCCGTACAAAACGATCCCGGGCATCTCGTTACACGAATCCTGCAAAAAGTAACAAAATGCATCGTGTTATATCATTGAGTAACGTGTTCATTCTTCATTCATGCCTTATCCAATCAGGCGACAGTGCCCTACGTAGAAAGCAAAGTTCTCGGGGTGAAACTCGGGGTGTCTCGAGGAGAGCGAGTTAACTAGGAAGGCCATTAGCATAGCCCGGGGATGAGTTTCGGTTAATTTCGTGGTTAGCACCCGGGGCCCCGCCCAAAAGTACTACCGTATTCCGGTAGTCTCTCCCGCGGGGCTTCGCCCCTTTCGGGGTCAAAAATTACGGCGCTCGATGCGGGGATTGTAACTATTCGCATGCTACCGTGTAAGCCGACTACTATCCGTCAAATCGAAAATCTATGCCAATCACGGAATTATCTATAAGTCGCTAAAATCTAAAGGTACGATACAGCTTTATTTATTTAATCGTATATCGCCGTAAGAATTATATTACAAAGCAAATTGTATTCATATAAATATAATCTATGTTTTAATATTCGACTTATGACAATTTCCAATCTTGAGAAAAGCAGAGTAACGAAAGGATGCAGCAGCAAAAGGTTAAAATAGAAGGATAAAGAACCAACGAGAAGAACTGAATTTTTGACGGTACATCACTCTTAAAACTCACGCGATGTATTCTGGAGGCACTCCGTTACTCCATACCGCGAGCGAGTTTATTTCTGTGGATACTTTGAAAAATATTACATCTCTCAACTTTGCACGCGCCGCCGTTGCGAAACGAAAATATGGAAACTGGATCAGGCAAACTGTGAATAACGAAAATATCAGAAACTCCGATATTTCGAAAATCGGAATTTCCTTGCTATTTTGGCTCGCTTGCAGCTCAGTGGAGGCTGCGAGCGGAAGCCCAATCGCAATGCACGCCGTTGAATTCCGTTCGCATTTGTACGCCCGTGCTTTTCGGCTGTGAGTAACTTTCGACGTGGAGCCACTGAACCACCGCGCTTTGCCGCTTCTCATTTCGGCGCGCGCGGAAATCCAAACGTTCGGGGAGATGCGCATTCACAGCAGCGTGCGCACGTGTTTCATTTGCGCTTCATTTCGAACGCTCGCCGTTGTTGTGCCAAAGTTATCGAGTGTATTCTTGTCCTCGCGTTGTCCACACGAGAAAGGTTGCAAGAGGAAGACAAAGAAAGAAAGAAAGGAAAGGGGAGAGGGGGGGGAGCGGCGAAATATATAGCAAAGGCGGAGATAGGAGAAGCTTAAATAAAACGGTTCGATATACAATCTAACACTCGTTGGTCCGTCCCCGTTATTCCTAGATATCACGTCATTCGTCCCTTTCGGAGTTTTTGCCCTTTTCTCCGCGTTTCCCGCGACGTCCCGGTGTTCGATCGTGTCGTTCGTGTCTCTTGCTTCCGGTACAGTCGCATTTATCTCGCTTCCGCTTGTCGAGGGATGTTACTTGGGCGCGTGTAGAGACAGCATTATCGATCATTCATCGAGAAAATCGTAACACTTGTAAGAAGAGTAAAATATATATTTATGAGACAGTCTGCACCTATTTTTATATCTCTATTTATTATGAACTTAATAAATGTGTCACAATCAGTATACATGCATTCTATTTGGATTAATCTTGTTACGATGTAAGTATAAACACGTAGAAAGAACGTGTCTATAATTGGATCGATAATTTTCATTAGGTATTTACAGACTGTTCCACAAAACCGACTTTATATAAATCGCGACTTCAATATTAAAAAATATCTTCAGGGAAAATCTCATATTTATTGAAAACATGGAATAGAACGAATTAAAACTTTGTATTTGTTGTCTGACAATAGCATAAATAATATTTGATTTACCCTGCCGATTCAATTAATTCCAAGAGGGCGTTGAAAAAATTTCTATTTAAGATCCTCTATTTTCTGTATTTGCAAAACTAATAGAACGAAATTTTCCGAGCGAGCAATAAACGGGATGTCGAATGGAAGCGTTCGACAGGATCGCGTTCCAATTTATTGAGTCGCGTTCGACGGGATGCATAATACGGGTTGGCACAACGGGCATTTACATCGCGCGGCGATGCGTCGGCGGCTTGACAAATCGTCTCATTAAGAAGTTATTCTCCGTGGCCATCGGTAGTCTATTTTCTGCGCTGTGAACGTGCATTAAATCGTTTTAGCAATCGGAAGACAGCTTAAGTAAAGTGTCTCGAGATACCGTTTTCACTCCTCCTCTCATTTTCCGTTTCGTTATCTGCCATTGTCTTTGCACCACTCGCCAGGCCCATTCCTACTTCTTCAGCTCTTCTTTTCTCACGCTATCAGCTGCTTCACATCGCTATCTCCCATTCTACGCGGAAGATTCTAATGATTATATTTTCTGCGTCTAACACTATATAAAATATGTGATAACGTGACGAGAATAAAGAATTGACAATAAAAGAAAAATACAATATATAGTCAATATATAGTCAATATCCTTATTTCAAAAAGTGTCTCGATTCATTCAATAATATGCAAATAATATATAACAATTAATACACGGAAAGATTTTATTGAAAGGTCTAACAATTTTGCTGAATACAGATCTAAAAATAATTTTTGTTCAATAATCAAAATAATTTGTTGGAAAGTTAAAAATGATAGGCATTGCTATAAAATGTTTTGATATTCTAGCAATCATTGTTCTTTCCGTGTTTTAATTTATTAAATATCAAAACTCGAATTTAATTTATTAAATATCAAAACTCGACCGTGGAGTGTTACAAATAATGAAGAATGCAAAAACGCCAACACGGATCTTGATGCATGATAACATTAAAATATGTGAATCATATAATTCTCAATTCATATTTAATTTAATTTTTTAATTTCGTACCTCGTAATTATTAAATAAAGACAATAAGGAAAGTGTAATTTTTCCTTGACAGAGTATATCATATTTAAATTTTTATACTATTTTTCATTTTCACAACGTGTTCATTGCGATATCAATTATACGCCGTGCAAATAGTTTACAGCTGTTCGTCACCTGCTAGCGGTTTCCCTGACAGGAGATACGGAAATAACGCAGGAGTAACATGCAACGGCGAAAAATATGTTAATTAATATCGCGTGATCAAGCGACCTCCCAGAAGCACCCAGTCACCGTTGTTTATGATGCTAAGAACAATACTTTCGTGATGACGTATATACGCTGTATAACGCACGTGTGAAAAAAAAGATTTTTTATCTCATTTTCAGCCAGCCAGGGACGGGGAAAAATATATTTTCCGCGGCCGCGCGCGGCTGTGACAGTCCTTTTTCAACCGCGCCGTATAAAACATCGTTATTGCCGACAGGACTAGGGACTGAGATATTTCCATTCAACGCACATTTTCCGCGTGATGTCGCGCGAAAGAAAAAATTAGCGGTATTAATTACCGAACTGGGCGACGCACACGCGGCCGTCAGCGAAGGGGGGGGGGGGAAGGGAGAGGCAAATAACGTGAGCGAGGAAACGAATAATATCGTGTAAATATTACATAACACTGCACACCGTTGACCACCGGTCGCAAGTCTCTGCGATAAACTCTTTGTTTTCTTAATGCAAATTCAATTCGGGCACGGCTGAAATACGGGCGTAATTGTTATCGCAGACTCTCCGTAGGATATCTCACGGAATTGATATGCGCTAAAAAATATTTTCCCTGCAAATACACGAGGTCCGTGCAAATATTCCACCGCGTATCGACGGCGCTCCACCACCGCCTCGCGTTATCCACCGTCGTCTCATTTTCCATTTGCGCAAATGGCTTTTCAACAATTTCCCCTTCTCCCGCCCTTTCTCTGATTTTATCGTGAGAGAGTGAATATTATATCGCGCGCAAAGTCGAGGTGTGTAATATGCGAAGTGAACGATATCGCATCGATTCTCTTCCCGGCGGATTTACTTAATTAATTAATGAACCGCCTCGGACGTTGTTCTCCGCAATTCGCGCGTACATATATATATATATCGGTGTTATATACGGCGTATAGCTTACATTCGTAATATATGTAATTACAGTTCGCTCGCGCAAATGAGCGATCACGTAAGGAATTAATTCCGAGGTGGATGGCGCTTCGAGGCAACTTCGAAATTTGCATATGAGAGACTCTCCTCCTGCGTGCTCGCGCACGCGCGCGCGCGCGAAGGTCTCGCGCGCTTTGTCGCTAATGCGAATTACAATGTATTCTAATTCACGCCGCAAGCCCGTGCGTTACGTCCTCCTCCTGTCGGATGCAAATTACAGCGGTATCGAGCATTACGAGATTCCCCTCCCTCCCCTCGAAGAACTCATTTTCGTGGATTACGACGGTCGCTTCTCGCGTATCACACCGAATCCGGTTGCAATCCGGTAAGGTCTCTCGTTCTCTTCCTCCCTCCGGTCTCGCACGGTTAATTTACGCGGTAACTGCAATTACAGTTGATGGATTTGCCGCTAACTGTGTATTGAATTAACGGCCGTAGTAATTAATTTCCCGTTACTCGCGTTAACCGCCGTTATCGGGATGAAAATCGCGCGCGCACGCGCGCGGATGCAAACGCGGATGCGAGACTTAACGTTTTATACACGCTCGTAAAATCGAAACGACTTCATTGCGGTCGCCGTTTGCAGCGAAATTATCAAGCGGCCATCGAAATTTAGTCGACACGTTGTAAATTCTCTGTACGTTATATAGTGCTTCACACGTTACGCAATTAACATCTTTTTTCTTCTTTGAGGTAAAAAAAGACAGAAGCGGACGAACGAATTATCGGGCGGTTAACGTGACAATTACAATGTAAAAATATCATCATGAATAAAAAAAATGCCGCAACGCAAAATGCTTGGAAAATATGCGCATGACACAACGGTAATGTATCTCGAATATCGTTGTCCGGAATATCGTTGACCGTTGTTTTATTAGGATATTAGTATTCATGCTTTCGTCGCTGGGCTCGATATCGCATTGATATCGCGCGCGGATCACGGAAAGCCGAGCCGAAAAGAAAATCCGATAATAAAGGCCCCCTATATATTGAAGTAATAAGCGTCTGCCGAGGCACGTACAAAATTTCTGCGGCAATCGGGAACATATTCCGCGCATCTGTTCCTGTCTCGCTCACGTAGTCATAACACGTATGTCATCAGACGGATCTGATTAGGATCTCGCGGCAAATGGGTACGTCGCTATCCTTTTAGCCGCCGCAATCCTAACACACAACAGAGCGCTGTAATTCCATTCAAATTTCACCCCGAACAAAACGCTCCGGCTGTAATGAGAGTCTGCGCTTTCCGAGTCCGCATTATGCCGTATGTTTTATATATATTTGAATTATGGAATACACAATATAGGAATCTCAGGAACCTGCTCTCTCTCAGCCGAATTTAAACGTCAAACGAAAAGTATACTATTTTTGTTCCGTCGAAATACAATATCTAATAATCTCTAAATTATGCACGAAAGTCAGCCTCTTAACACATAAAGTTACAAATAAATATAAATAAATTACAAAATTGCATGAATATAAAAGATAACAGATTTCATTTATCATATAATAAATTATTTATTTAAACTGCTGGACCTGAGATTAATTTTTTTTATTTCTATGAAAATTAATTACGTATCGGTTGAGGAATCTCAATAATCATAAGTTTTCAAATTGTTCATTTTCAAATGAAGAGCGCTTAAAATAAGATTATTGGCAAAACAACATTATTAGCGGCGTGCACATTTAATTATACAATTAATAAAACTCACTTGTCCCCCGGCATTTATCGATTCCGAAAAGTCTATTGAGCCGTCCAGAAACCTGCACGGTGTTAACGCGGCCGCGAACGACAGATTATTATCGCGCGATTTAATACTCGATTTAGGAAACGGCCGCGTTACTTCAACTAGGACCGCTATTAGCTCGGTCAAGCGTGGACGAAGTTTATGATACGAACGACGATGAATAATAGCGCCACGGAAAATCGTTAGTCCGTCGGTTAATGGCGCGACCCCGCTAGGAAATCCTGTCGGTAAACACTCGTAAACTGGATTCGTTCGCCCATCTCGATAATGGATATCGAATCGCGCGCACCGCTCCGCGAAAATTCTGTCATCCGTGTATCGGAGCGTGTGAACGATAGCATGTGAACGTATAACCACCCAGAGTCAAGCTCCACGCGACAAAATGTATATTCGTATATAGTATAATAAGTAAGATAGCTTTAAATATATATACGTATATTTATAAATGTATTAATATGTACACAACTGTTATATGGAAATATCAAAATATGTATGTTAATGTTTTTTTATAATCGTTTTATATAGCTTCAATATATAAGCGCTAATTCCTGTCGATATTTCGGCCGCAAATTCGTAATAATTTCGAGCTCCTCCCCTCTGATTCGTATCGGAAAAAAATTATTCAGTATGCAAAGCAGTGGCACAATTTACTCTTTTCTATAGACAAAAAAATTTACTTTCCCGCAAATGCATTCGCAAGTTAGTGATTTGGATTATACTTAAGTATGCGCATTATAATAATGCGGGGATTCACGGTATAGGGACTCTTTAGTATCAATTATTTATACGCAAAAAGCTAGTCCACACAAACGCGCCGGGATAAACGTTACGCCGGCAGATCAAAGTAGAGCCGGCAGTAGAGCGCAGCGGTATCACGTGCTAATGCCCCTGGTTGAAATTGTTCGCCATGGAACAGATGGGGTTTCAGCTCTTTCGCGAAGCGAAACCGCTAACGAGACATTGAATTAAATATTATTTTATTTCGCTTCGATGTAACGTGTTTTTTTTTTTGGTTCGACGTTTCTTGCACGATGTGATATTGTATAAAGCGCGGTAATCATTCTTTAATTAAGCCGTCACGGATCTAAAATTTTTAGACGCACGTATTGCGGAATCGTGCAAAGAGATAAGAAAAATCCAATTTACCTCGTGAGAATAGTCTCTGAATCTTTAAACCCCTTCGCCGTGCAATACTTGATGCGCGCCGTGTGTCTTGAGAAAATTGCAGTTTCTTAAAATTATAGATCGGATAGCTCGTATTAAGGAGAACGAGCGATCGCGATGAATAATTGCGCAATTGGCAGTAATGAGTTAACAATGAGATACCCATTAACGTTTTTCACAGAACGCAAATGGCCAGCGATCGATTTTAAGTTCACACGGAACGTGATCGCGCGTGCTAAAACGGCCGCTGTAAAATTCGAATCTTTCGCGCAAGCGCGACGAATTCGAGCGCGAGCGAGCTCGGGGGTGGAGGGAACAATACAAAGGAAACTCGGAAGTCCCGGCGAAGAAAGCAATCGTCGCGCAATTCAGCGGGAGATCAGGCGGGGTAGGAAAACGCCGGAAGTGAACAGGACGCGGAAGCGCGGGTGGTTCTCGACCCCGAATTCCGCTCGTTCACGAGCAAAAGAGAAAATTCTAGGATGACGGTTTTGCATTCACCGAGATGATCCCGAAGACAGCTCGCCGAAGAAAATTGCGAGGAAACCAATTCGGCGGTAGACTTTCCGTTTTTTTCTCCCCCTACCCTTGATTTCCTGCACGAACGAACCGAAAGGAATCGGAAATTATTGGCTAACCGCGAACAATCCCGAAGCGGTCTAACGTGCAAAAAATCGTACGTAACGAGCGTTTTTTTTCTTTCTTCTAATCCTCGTATCCTAAACGTTTCGTGGATCTTTAGAACAGTTTCAAAACTTCCTCATTGTCTGTCTTACCAATCGTAGATACTTCAATAAATCTACTTTAAAATTTTACAAAAAGTCTTTAATTCTTTACAAATTCCCATTAATTTCTAATATCAAAATGCATTAATGGTAGTATTATTTACCAAATAAAATATTGTGAAATTTAATTGAAACATAAAAATAATTTTATTACTCATTTACACCATTCATAGAATTAATTCAGCATAAAAGCTTTTAACATGAAATTATTACTAATAAAATTTTTCGCCAAAGGCGATACGTTTATTCTACGTTAATTTTCTCCTGTGTTATAAATAACAAACTGTATTTGTATAATTAATAAAAATATATTTTAAAAAGATATTTCCCAATTACGAAAAATGTACTATAAAATACGATGAAGCGTTCAACAAATTAAACGGTGTCCATGCAGTTCGACATTGCACGATAACTTCTAGCCCCGAAATTCAACGCGCGGATTTATGTTTGTAATAAAACTACTGCCAGAACATTATCAATCATAATCAGAATTACATGAGGATTCAACAAACGCGGCTTTATTTCCTCTGCGAGATGTTCTGTTGAGAATTACTTGTGCGAAGTACTCTCGCGGATCTCTTTAATCGCGCGTTTTTCATCTCACTCGGCATTTTCTTCCGTAATTTCGCGGAGAGCAAGTTGAATGCAAGCTGCAGTCTCGTCCCGCGGCTGCATCGTCTTGGAGCGATTACGTCATCTGACTCTGCGGCTCTGATTGCACTGAGACGCTCACGAATAGATATGAGAACGAAAATAAACAACTAACTTTCATCTTTGCCGTTGAAAATTTCGACAACCAAATTATAAAATATTTATAATTCTGTACAATGGATAATTATAAATGCAACCGTATCGCAAATGTAAAGTTATACGTCATCATTTCTCTAATAAAATTGAAACCAATGAAGCTCAATAAACACCAAATGCGCGAATTTAATAATAATTTAGTTCTATAAAAGCAATTGCCACAACAAATAATTTTGACGGTCAATTATATTCATAAAATATGATGCCAACATTTGAACTTCACCAAAAAATATTACAAATTTAGAAACAAGGTATACAATAGAAATAAAATTGTTTTAAATGTATTTTAATAAATATTCTGCTTTGCTTTCGCAACGAAAGTATAACGTTGCTTCGCAACGAACATACTACCGTTTCGGTCAAAATACAATTATATTTGTGGGTTTAAATTTCAATTTTTGCAGAGTTATTCTTTTTTTATGTCCCAATAATAACTTTTAACAGGCATAAAAGATCCAACTAAATTATTCGACAATGAATGTTCATGCGCGGGTACACCGTGAATTTCAGTTACGATACATGCAAAACAGAAAAGTTACCAAGGCTTAATTTTCGTGGAAACAGCGAGCACACGAGCCAGCTTAAGGATAATTGAAAATAGCGTATAGTTATGACGAACAAAATTCTCAGTGGATTTTAAAAGCAATAGAGAAGTAGAGAACGCGCGCGCGTTTCTGAAATTGACAGATTACAAGGAGCAAAGCACAAAGCACCACGATGTTTTACACAGAAGCTACACGCCGCAAACTGCAGTATAGTGCTCGCAAAAGTTGAGTAATGAGGATAAACAGAAAAGTACGACCGTGCAAGAGTATACTGCAGATTTTATTTTGCCAAAAAACACGACCTTTTCCTCTCTCCCGTTTTCGCATACCTTAATTATGACTGATTCGTAGAACTATTTCGAAAGGCAAAAGTGTTTTTTTATCATCAATCATATTCACAAGTCTATATAAAAGAGCTTTATATTCGATTATTAACGTTATTTAAGAGAAGTATTTCTCATGAAGTATTTCGAAAAACTTAAATTCGAAATTAATAGATTATTTCTTATACGTATCGATTTAATAAAATTTCTTTAACACAATTAACTAAAAGTCAGTCAAGTTTCCATTTCGCTCACATTCATGAATTAAAGCTAGGAAAAAAAAGAGCTATTCCCAAAAGAAATATGATACGAAAACTTTAAATCTTCAAAAGATTATTAAACACGCCGTTTAGTTCTCGTCAGGAATTCTTGCGAGATTTCTTCTTTATCTGGAAGAAGAGAATTTAAACTAAATAGAGACATGGATTTTCGGGTAAACAGCACTTCTCCGTGTTTTAGCCCAGGGACAAACAGAATATAACGAGTATAATTACGAGAGGTACTCATTAATGAGGACACCGCAACGCGCGTCGCCGAGCCGCTCCAAAAAGCGGCAGCGTTCCGCGCGGCAAAAGTTCCGCTAAAAAGAGACTCCGTGCGCGACGGAAGATATTTTTATGTACGGTCGAGCGAATCGTCCGCTCATGCGGTGCAACCTTCATAAACCATCAGCCAGACACGATCGCTGACCGCCGCGATGCACGATGACGATAACTCGTGGGTGTTCCGGCGTTTCGTTGCAGGCACCACCAGCTCGTTGCCGCGAGTCGTTCGCGGCCGTTTGCATGAAATTATCGTGGTGTTCGCCACGAGTTTTACCGCTGGGATACAAAAAAAAAAGAATAAACGACGGTATACTAAGTGCGCCTCGCTAACTTGCGACCAACTCGGTGCGGTCGCTTGTTTTCCGTAGAGGGTATCCCCCGAGCGATTACCGTTGTTCCCGTTGATAGCGAGTTTGTCGGCCAATTTAAGACGGACTTTTTCTTGATTTGTTTCTGACTTCTTAGTCACAAACATGAACTCTTTCAAAGTAGTACTAGGTAGAATATTTTATATACAGAAGGATTATTCAAATGGAGAAACTATAATATAAAATAAATTTTTTTTTTTGCATTTTGTTGAAAGGCAAAAATATAGTTATTATTGTTAAATTATTATAACATTATGTTATATTTAAATTATGTTGTAGATAAAAAAGATAAGTACATATAACAATGTTCTTCTACAATCAGTCAATTTTTTACGTCTAATAAATTACTATACTTAATTTTACTACAATATTTTCTTCGTGTATGAATACTCTAACAGTTGTGTAACAAATTTTATAATTGCGTATAATAATAATAAATTAAATATAATCTTGTCTCGACGCCCAAGTCTCGACGTTAAATAATCTGGTAATTAGATCATTCCGCAAAAATTTTCGCGTGGGAAAGATTGATTTTACATTCATCAAGTAATTTGTCGAGAACAGGTATTGCAGAGTAACGGCGAGACTGCATACAAAGTGTAAAAAGGCGCGCGCGCGTTCGTAAGCGCGGCGCAGAAACTTTAGCAATTAATTTTGTATCTGAGTGCACTTTATTCTGCCGCGCAATATTTAATTCACGAATGGCAGCGCCGAGATAAGGACTGTTTGCGTTTAGAACGAGCGGAATGCATTACCATGTACAAACACGTGCCCAGGATACTTCCGTATTCGCGGTGCACTTGAGAAGAGTAGAAAGAAAGATGGATTGTGAGGGAACGGCATCGATTTTCAAATCCACCCTAAAGCGAAAACAGGGAAAAATAAATACAAGAGGAGAGATATACGAACTCCGCGATATTCAATAACTGTATAATCAGTAAAGTGTAATATCCAATAGCGGATCAATATAACCGGATACATTTTATAATAACATAAACGGGATACTTTGTGTCAAATTTAAAAATAAAGCGACACGTCTGTCAGAAGACTCGATATAAAAAAGGGCCGTAGTTTCAGTTTACAGCAGTGCACCGAGTACGAAAGTCGACAAACGCGCGGTCGAAAAATGTAACTTGGAATTCGCCGATCTGTTAACAGCGGGACGCGTTAAATAGTCTCTGTGCTTTGCGATACAGCAGTTAATTACCGCCAGCGAGCACGAAGTTCCTTTGTCCTACAACTCTCGTTTTCCACAATCGCAACTAAATTTACCAGATTCTCGTTGCCGGTTTAGTTTCTGCCGTCGACGAATTGCGTGACGTACAATTTGCAAGCGGAAACTTCACCCTTCGCGTCAGCGATACCTACGGTGACATGGTCCAGATAGCATACTTAACCCAGTGGTCTCTAAACTGAAATATCCGATAAATTTCAACGCAAAACTGGATAAACGAGAAAAGTCAAGAATTTGTCCACACACACGTACATCATTTCGAAAGAAAATATTTTTAGAGTCTACATACAGAGACAGTCAACACATACAGAATAGATTTTCCTTCGTCTAGATGTTATTTAAAAAATTAAATAGTAATAATAATTGAATAACATCCCTAAATAATGTAACTATAAATGTTTTCCTGTCCGACAAATTTTTTAAACGACATGTCTCTCTCGCGCTTCGTGCCTTTTCATTATTTTTCCAATTTACCCAACACACCGTGTTTTCCGCGGCGGCGACTCGAACACAAAATATATCGCGCCAACATCAACACGATTTAATTCAGTTAACAATAACAGGTGAATTTTAAAAGCACAATTATTATTTCGATTACTATTTCATTATTTTGACGTAACATCATTTTCCAGCGTTGTTCACCGAGATGCAAAAACACGCTAGGAATTAAATTTTCAATATCGAAAACTTCGGTAGTGTGTGCAACCAGCGTAAAGTGTGATAACCAGCCGTTACGATTAAATGTCAGGGAATCGATTATAAAAACTCTTCTTTTCGCGTTCAGTCCTTTACACAACGCAATTTCCATGCTAATAGTATTTCTTCCCAAAATTCATCTCCGATATCGTAGAAGCATTATTATGGGAACCACAAAATATAAACCACGGGGGACACCAGGTAGATACGTTGGATATCCTTTATTTCGTACATCGGACATCTGATCCACGCGCGGTTTTGTAGGTACGCCCCGACACGTGGACACACATAAAGAAACTCTTCCTTCACCACATTTCTTCGCGCGGCGATAAGTCAGACTTTAAGAGAGACCGCGATCGCAGATATCTTATCTACGGTCTCTCCCTTTAAAGGCGCGTTTCCGCCGCCGATGTATGCGCGCAAAACCACCCCGGGAATTTATCTTGGCGTACGTTATCGTTACCGTAATCATTACCGTTATCGTCGTCGGTCGGAGTTGGAGTTTGGGAGCCGCGGGAGGTAGAGAATTTTCACTGCGCGTGTGGCGGGCTATTATTAACTCGTAATACAGATAACTATCGATCATTAAATCTATCGACTGTTTCTAACGCGCGACGCGTATCGCAAAGAGCGGAAAGTATTAACCTCGTAAAGGCTCAATAGCTCCATCGACCCTGCGATATGTAGTTTTTTTTATTTCTGCAATCGAGAAAGCACAAAGAAGCTTCTTTATTTCGGAGTTATTCGGACGAGCACCGTTGCCTTGTAATACACTTTCGTAGAATTTCTATACTATTCATGTTCTGTTAAAACAAAACAGTTTTGTATTTTTTTATTCGTCAATTAACTGTATATAGAACAAATTCATAACTCTCCAGGTAAAAAATTATAAAAAGAGAGATTCGTTTGAACTGTGAAGGTTATTAGCTACTGAACGTTAAAAAAATTTCATATGTATTTTATCTGAATTTGAATTTTACAAAAGAGAAAGAAAGAGAATAACAGTGATTCACACAGTGTATTCACATCAGTAATTCGTTCTACAGATATCATACATGAAAACTCCGATAGCTATAATAAAACTTCTAATATGTACATACACATATATACACATATATAAACATTCCCTACCTCATTTTAATCATAATTCATCGAATTACCCGTTTCCTGTCAATTTGCCTGACCCGCCGCACTTGACCGTTCTCTTTCCCGTTTCCGTTAATTGCGACCCGTCGTCCCGACGTGATTAAAACTTTTCCCTTCCCCTTCCCCCCCTCCCCGCTCCTCTCTTTTTTTCCTCAGAATGATCCCGGTAATAACGATTACTTATTTCATTGTCGGTTATCGCGCGTGTCCGGCCACGCTGTCGCGGCCCGCTGATTGCGGTTGTGTTACGAGGAAAGTTTCCGCCGTCACGGTTGGCACGGCGAGCAATAACGATTTTCAGCACAGTTTCCAATCTCGCGCTCTCTCGTATCCGCGAGAAGAATATAAACTAATTTAAGAAATTCAATACCAGAGAAAACTAGCGAGGCACACTGATTTACTCATTCGCTCTGCTGAAAACGAGAGAAACGAAAGTCAACAGAACGAAAGCCAAATTGTAATCTCACGTGAAGAATCGCAATGATTTTTCTTCGAAAATTTTGAAGGAAGAAACGAGCACTGGGGAATCAGGGTGTATCTTATCACATTGCAGTGTGTATCTTAACACCGGCCAATGCAATGCGTCTCGCGAAATTCGCGGGGAATGTCGTGCAGATTGTAAATTTCCCCGGTGCAAAAATTTTTCCGAACATAATTGCCCGCGATCAGCGCTGATCCGAAGTATTCCGATCCGTTGCGAGAAAGAGCGCGGGTACTTTCGGAAAGTTCGCGATCGCGGAGTGGGAAAACTTTTTACCGTCGCTATTCGCAACAAGGAATTTCGCGCGGCTGCGACGCGGAAAATGCCGAGATCGCATTTTATTCGTACTATAATGCTGCGTAATTAATTCGACTAATTGCGAGGGAGTTCGAGGAAGCGAAATAAGCGCGTTTTCCGATAGGAGTCTCGAAAGCACGAGAATTGCCCGATGTAACCGACATGAACGCGAGTTATAAAAAAAAAAAGTTAGTAAATTCATTGAGTTTATTCCAACTGAGATTAACTTCATTGTTGTTACAATAAAAACGGCAATCAGAATGATGTTATAATAACACATATTCTGCTGCGTATTAAAATAGGTATTATAATTCAATTTGATAATCACTGATTATATAATAACTTGATATAATATTATTTAATGAAATATTTGTATCAGCTATAGAAACTTCAAACAATTACACAAAATAGCTTTTGGTCATTAGCTGCGTTTTGATATATTGATCATTAATAGCTGAAAAAAGTACGCGAAGTTACAAAAATAAGATTGCTTAACGAAGAAATTTTAATTTCGGATCACCAATAACGATCAAGCTATATTAAATTAAAAATGTTTTAAAAAGCGAAGGTAAAACATGCGCCGAGATTTTTATATGCGATGTATTGATTACGGAGATATTATATGCGACATAATTTATGTAACGTTCATTGTTTTAGACTTTTTAGTTTTTTTCATGATTTAATTAGTAATTGACAAAATTAAGTTTTTATATATGATTTTTATTAATTTATTAAATTTTAACTTATTGTAACAACCTTTATTTTTTAACTGAAAAAAACTGTGCAGTCCAAAACGTTTTAATTTTGTGTTTTATTTGACATTAAATTATTATTTATCAATATTAATTTCGTTGATTTCATGTCACATTTTAGCTTGCTCGTTTCTTAGTTATTAAAACTTTCTATTTATTTTAATTACTTCTGATTTATTCATGGGAGCTTTAGTTTCTTCAATTTAAAATATTTTTTCATCCGAAATATTTTAAAGAATGTATTTCAAGAAATTCCTAAATGAGATAAGACAGACGGATATCTCATATGTCAGACAAAACTCTTTTTGTAATCTCCGTAGGTGTTATATTACATGCTGCAAAATTTTTAATCTCTTCCCTTGAAATTCTGTGCATAAGAATATCTACAGAAGCTCGAATTTTCTCGGCTGCGCAACATTTTTCTCGCAGAAAAGTTAATTTAATTACCGCGTATTTTAACGAGATTGTAAAGGTATGAGTTCAAAAGTAGAATAAATTCATTGTTTCGCGCTATATACCGCGACAGTACAAAGAAACATACGAAAATTCTTAACGCACGATTATATCGTAAGCAAGGCATTGTAAGCTGTAACGTGATTAAATACAAAGTTGACCTGCGTAAAGTAATTTTACGATTGAAATCATAAGAGTCGTGTAATCGCGGTAATTGTCTCGTGTAATATAAAGACGAGATGTATTTTATATTTATTAAAAGGCAAGTGGTCAGAGATATGCAAAATTTATCACTCTCCACACGTCTACATTTGCATATAGATGTCGGAATATTGTTATAAAATGTATGTACGAAAATGTGGAATTTTTTTTTTATTAGAAAAAATAGAATTTTTTTGCAGCGATTTCTCTGAATATTTGAATGGGATATAAAAAAAATTGTAAATATACGAATTTAAATATATTATTTTAGAAACGGTTATCTAAAATTAATGATAAATCGGTGGTTATCCAAATCATAGACTATTAAAATAAACAATAAAAAAATAATAATAAAATTAATTAATTAATTATCCCTTTAATAACAATTTATAAATTATAATATAAGAGAACAAAACAGTAATAACTTTTTAATTTCTTTTTTGTTTCGATTACCCTTCGATCTCTTACTCTCTTGCAAAATAATATACGAATAAAAAATACTTTTTTTTACTTAATTACAACCTGTCAGCAAAAGGAAACGCGGTTATCGCGGAATGAATGGTGCACGCGCAATGCGCTGACAATGTCTCGACCGTTTACAGAACCGTCAACCGCGCATAGATAGATTTTGCCGATCGATGTAATCTATTCCAACCAGCTATCGGGTTAGCGTAAAATTCGCACGATGATTCTCCCTCTGCTCCCGCAATCTCCTTTCCCTCACTCGGTTTTCTTCCGCTCGCACACCCCCGACCGCGTCCCTCGTTCTCTCTTTCGTCTTTCTACCCTCTAACGGCGAGATTCACCGCTGCCGATCGAGGTCAGACACTTGGATTTCACACGATTTATAATGCAGCCCTTTCGAATAGGATGGAATACGAAAGAGGGCACGAGATGGGCACGAACCCTAGAAATACGATCGCCGTATACGCGGATTCATTCGCGAATACGGTTGCACGCGCCTTAAAAATACCCTCGAAATCAAACAAGACATCTTACAAACACTGTATATGATATATTGAACGCCAACAATTATTTATATTTCTCGATTTATTATCAATTTAAAAAAATTAATTATAAAGAATATTATAATATACCATATTATCGTAAAGAAAAAATAAAATTCCTTAAATATTTAGAATTATTTTATATTTTTTAATGAAGCATACGAATTACGAATTCATGTGTGCGTAAAAAGCAAAAAGAAAATTCAAACAGAACAATTCAGAAAGCAATACAAAACTGCAATAATTTTTCATTTTGCAGTTCTTCAAAATTAGTAAGATTCAACACCTGCGATTTTTTCTCTAAGTCTTTTATTTAATCTTATTAAAAAAACCTTGTTTATATACACATAACATTTTTAACATTAAAAAATGTTTCTTTTTTTCCTTTTTTTACTTTCTTTTTGCTTTCTTTGATACTCGTAACTCGTTCAAGCACATGTTATTCCATTTACTGTCGCGATATAAACTTCAATTTTTTTTTAAGGTGTAAACTATTATAAGCAATTTCGACCCAATTACGAAAATCGCTCGACGTTTACGCAAGTTTCAAAACGTCGGACGGTTTAGAACGAGAGGCATGTTTACGGTATACTAGCCCTAACAACCCCCGATAATGCCTCGACCGGAGCCGACCGCAACAGCAGACGTCGAGTTTGGCATTACAGGGGCTAAATCCCGTCAAACCAATCAGGGCTCGGCCCACGGCTATGAGATGTCCTTCAATCACTTTCCTACCCTCCTCATCCATCGTCAGTACACGCATTCTGCTCTAAATTGCCCTCGTCGTTTGCGTCTGATATGTACTTGTAGTATAATTTACTCTGAAAGAAGGTACTTACAAATAAACCTATAATAGACTTGACGAGAAAATGTGTATAATAACTTAATTTTCTGCTTTATTAGTAGATTTTATCAAGGGAATGTCTATAATAATATTATAATTTTATTAATACGATTCTGTCAACTTTAACGACAAAAATGATATAATATAAAGATGGTTTTTAAAAATATCGCTGAAAAAGATAGTAAAAACTGTATACTAAAGTATTTAGATATCCGTTTTACGGCATTCAAAGATTCTGATCATTTTTTTATCTTCTTCGAAATTTAGATTTTAATAATAATAACACATTTCCTAATTGCCGCCCTTAAATAGTCAAAAACTACAATTATATTTATAACATCTAATCGTGCATAAAATTCGCATGCGCGCGAATTGATGGAACGGGACTAAATAAATGCGAGCAGCGAGTAGTACGAAAATCATTTATCAAAGATGCGAAATCGCGACGGGCAATATAACGCCTGCATTTTATTCGACGTCTCGTTAAGCGCACGCGGCAATCTCATCGCTCTCGTTTGCCATTCCTTCTCCCTGCTCATACTTTTCCAAACGCGAGTCGGAGGCGATGCATACCCTATCAATGTCAAACACGAAGAGTAGAATTCCTGAGATTGCGGTTCGACGGATCGTCGAAAGAGCGGCAGTCATGCTGAGTTCACAAAGATGCGAGTGCGCTCCTCATATCAAGGGTTCTCTATTACGCTAATGTGTCATATTAATTACGCATAAAATTCATCTATTTTTTACTAAAGCCATAAAAAAGAGCATGATAACTGTGCTATTATAAAAATATATAATTGAATCGCAAAACAATTACAATTAAAAATAATAAATATATCACTATACATTGAAAGTGTAGTTACGTGTTTTAACGAAGGACATCAAGTGCAAATTTGGATTTTGATTCAGAAAAATTCAGGGAGATTTTTATTTTACAATTTGAAAAAAAAAATGCATTACTTTCCGTTTTTAACGGCGCCATTGATAAGATACTAAATGTAATTATGCACGCGTACTTAGCGTAATTACATATCATTGTTATAATAAAGCCGAATCGAAAGATTTTTAATGAAGCTACAATTAAAGTTATATACGTTATTTAATGACGGTATTATTATGAGAATATAGGATACATAATATTTTTTAAAAACTTTTACTGCAGTATATACTGCGGAAAGAAAAAAATACAAAAGACAAATGACTTTCATCGCACTCCCATTTGTGATATGCGTGTCTATATAGAAAATATATTATTTTATTATTGCAAAGCTTAAAAATCAAAATAGACCTAATCATTAAGACACAGCTTCAAAAATTTGTTAATTAGCATGATTGCATTTCACAAGCAAATGCGATTTGTTGCGAAAACTTTAAGTAGAAACATTAATTGGGACACAGAACTGTTTTTTTCTCCCGAAAATCTAAATAATGCGAATAAACTTATGAGATTCTGGCAGCATTTTACTGTAATATTTTCGCTGTGATTACATCAAAAAATTAGTTACAGTGAAGATAAAACAACAACTCTATTAATAGAATAACTTTTTAATTAATGTTTGATTAAAAAGACACCTATGCAATATATCTCGGAATTTTAATTCACAAAACAAATCGTATCCTGACGGGGAATCCCGTTTTAATCTTGAGCAGCACAACATTGTAAGTTATCCGCTACGATAAAAAAAATGGAGCAGTCTTTGTTGGCCCTGCTAATTCTGTCGATGGCGATTACAAGCTTTGGAATTAAAGTGGATTTTAAAAAGGAATGGAAATATGTTGATTTTGAATGGGACAGTCCGGAGCAGAAAATAGACGCAATAAATTCTGGCCGTTACGATCCAACCAAATGCCTGTTATACGATGTGGACAAAGCAAGAGGTAGGTTAATACAAGAGACTAGAGTTCGAAAAAGTTGAAATGATTTTGTACGGAAATATGAATACTTTTATTATCGAAGACTTACGGTTAATAATTTAACTAATATACATTACATGTGATCTACACGTTTTATTATATATACATGATATATACTTCAATATCGTTAATGCAACAATTAGCATTGTTACTGAAATTCGCAAAAGTAAATGTATCTTTTAGTAGAACTTCTCCAGTAAATTCCAGTTAGAAATAAAATTCTTATAGATGGTAGATTATTCGTTACTGCGCCGAGAGAAATGGGCCCTGATTCACCTGCTACTTTGGCGACAGTAACTAATCAGATAGGACCAGGAGGTCCAATTTTACGTCCGTATCCAGATTGGAGTTTCCATGATAGTAGCTGTGAACCCAATACTATTGTAAACGTTAATCGAGTGTATGTAAGTATTGATATCATCCGAATTTAACGATTATCACATTTTATATTTATATGTACATTATTATTTATGATCAACGGTTTATTATGTATTACAAGCTGTATATATGTATATATGCAGCTTGTAATACATAATCAGTTTGATGACATTACATGAAATTGAATTTTTACTTTCACCTCAGATTCAATGCAATCACATTTTTGTTCTGGATAACGGCAAAATCGGGCCCAAACAAGTTTGCAATCCAAAAGTATTGATCTTCGATTTGAAAGATGACACGCTAGTCAAAACTATTAACATCCCACTTCATATCGCCACTAACCGAATGGGCTCTGGATATTTAGTAACGCCTGTTGTTTATGTTCCCGGAAAATGCAGTCGGTTACTGGACGAAGCGATTGTTAGTATAACCTCTCTTTTAATCACAGTAATACCTACATATTCGTTTGTGCAAATATTATTTAGCTACACGTTTAATTACATATCTCTGTATTCTGTACGATTTAAATGATTCAATACACACATAAATATACACAGATAATAATGGCTGAAATGCAAGGCTACGGTTTAGTGGTATATGACTCATCTACAAAGCGTATGTGCAGAATCGAAGCTGATAACATGAAACCGACTGATACATTTTACAGTATAAATGGTTACAATATTACTTATGTGGGTGGTCCCCTTGGTGTGACAATCATTGGCGATGGCAAGTACTCGCTTTTTAACATAAAGAATATTGTTTTAATTATACTATTTGAAGTTATACTGCATGTGGCAGGTGTTAAATTTAATTTTAATTTTTAACTAATATTTGTACTACTTTTATTGCTTCTCAGTAATTTCCTTTTCTTGTTTAACGTTAATATTAATACATTTATGCTGTGCGTGCTAATAACAAACCAAAAAACATAGAAAATTTTTTTAAAAATAATCAATGACATTTTGCTGATATCTATAATCTTTTTATGTTTCTCTTATAAATATTTTTAGAACTTTATTATTCTTCTATATCGGGACATGAAATCTACAAGATAAAAATAAAGCAGGTCCTACAATGTCCCAATAAAGCAAAGGCTAATAAACAAATTAAACTCGCGCTTGAACTACCAAGCCAAGTAACAGCGTTGGCATCAGTGAAAGAGACAATATTTTACCACCTTATTAATAACGTGTCTATTGCAGGCACGAACTTTTGTAAAAAATGTAATAAAAAGACGGTAAGATATCCAGACGCAATACTTTACAATCGATGATAAATTTTTTTGAATTCTATTAACGATTTGTTAAATCTAATAGTTGTTAATACAATTTCATCGTTATAAAATAAAACATTAATTTGTTTGAAGGTCGAAATCATCCGAAGCCCTGAAAAATTGCAATCTACAACTGGGCTAAAATATTCACCTATTCGGGATCAGCTATTAGGTCTGGCCGATAATTTTCAACGTTTTGTTCTTGGAAATGTGAATATCAACGAAATAAACGCTCACTATTTCGAAATAGATGTAGCAGAAATACGGGAGAAAACAGATTTGTTTTCTCCAAGCCCCTAAGTCTTGAGATCTCCAACATTTTAACATAAGTATTTAACGAATATTTTAACACATATATACGATTTAAATTTACATGTATATATTGTGTACATGATATTTTAAATTACAAAAGATTGATCTGTAAGAAAATTTGAGAATTTGTGAATTATACGTAATCACATAATGCGTATGCATAAATTTAATTAATTGACATGTAAGTAAATAATAAATATTTTGAGAGTTTTGCAAATATAATTTTGGGTTAATAACTTGTAAATATAACCTTATAAAACGAATTATTTCGACATTTCGACATAATATTAATAATAAATAGCAGTATATTGTAAGACGGCATATGAATTGTCATTTCAATGCAAACAGATATTTTCAGAAGTTGAGACAAAATTGAATCATAATACGTCATTTATTAAATACAATTTTTCAGACTATATATAATTATATAAAAAATTTTGCTTTTATATGCTAAATTTATATGCCATTTTTATTGAAGAAATGTTCAGAATGCGTTATCAAGTCGTTTGGATTTCTATCCCTTTGTAATGCCTTCTAAATACAGAAACGAAATGAATAGATATTCTGAGCGAAAAAAGTGCTCGAGTAAAACGTTGAGAACCCTTGCGTAAACGTAGGTAAAGCACGATGAGAGTCAAGCACAATATGTTCAGCCGATTTTACGAGGCAGGTAAGGGAAAAGGAGATGAAGCCGCGGACGGAAAGAAAGAGCGGAGAGTGGATCGTACTCTTCTACATCCTTCGCGAAGGACTCATGAATCATGGCACCGACTAGGAGGTAAAACTCCTCATCCGTTATCAGCTTGGCAATAAAACTCTTGCCCCGTTCTAATAGACACGACACCCCGCCGTTCCAACGCCGTTCGATCCTTTCGCAACCCAGATTCGACCCGGCGTTCACCACAGTCGAGAAAGAAGAGAAGTCCGATTCACGTTAGATAGTGACAACTTCAATCTGAGATATCTCTGTACCCTGTCCGATTAAATTCTCCGCGAGTTCTCTTTCTTTTTCACGTTTTATGTACATGTATGACAATATATTCAAGCTTCAATTTGCGAGAAAATTCGAAACTTTTTTTCCAAAGGGACTTTATTTCAGAGATTTAGAGATAAATTTTCGTTTGATGTTAAAATAACGGAATATTTACAGATTCTGTTATTTTATTTTATCCATATTTAAAATAAATTTTTAAGTGTAAAAAATTTTTTTAATTATAATACACTTTATGTATAAATTATCAGAATAAATCATTCTAATAATTTTTAAATAAACAAATTTGTTTCACTTCTTAATTCATAGTTTTTAATTCAGATTAATATTAACCAATAAACAGAAAATTTACTATCTAAACAAAACTTTGATGCAAATTAAAAAGCAATACATAAATAAAATTACACCAATTATATTCTTTAATCTTATTTATATTTTATATCTTTAATTTTCACAATGATTTTATTAAACAACTGTTCTGCTATTTTTGTTCTGCTATTTTGTTTAGTAATTAATGTTGAATTAAAAACTTTAAATCAAGATTGATAAATTCGTATAATATATTTAAAATTTAAATTTATTTCAAAAACCTAAATAATATTTAATAAAAATCATATAAATCACGCTTCGCGAGTTTGCACTCTCTGCGTATTAATGCGGAAAGTGTTAAAGATATCAGTCCGACAGCATTACTAATTTCTAAACGATTATACGGAACACGAATCGAGTTACGCGCAATTTCAAGCGCGAACGATCAGTTTGAATCGGGCACAGTTATAAAAAAACGCCAATCTTTCATACCATTCTTCCTCGTTATCGTCGCAGATCCAATAATCCAATTAAAAGCGGCGGTCATATCATTCGCAGGGCTCATCGGTGTCGTACTCGTCCGGCCGGTAGACTTCTCTCCGTCGCAAATGGCATAATTCGTTTAAACGATCTGTGAGATATAACAAACGCGAATGATATTTCAGAGAATTCTCCTCCATTCGCTTCAGCGACATGCATTAACGTACCGGCGGCGATGCAGTTCATTAATTTCTTCCCGATCACCGCCCAAACTCACATTCTGTACACTCGTGCTATAGAGAGAAGAGGGATTACCCGGTGATCTCAAGGGAATGCAGAATCGAACAGAGAATTCGATTTGAGAAAGAGTGAACGGCAATGCAAATATTCGATCATCCATTGTGTAACCCTGTATTTTATTTATCTTCTTTTGTTATCTAATATCAATTTGCACGTATAATAATATTAAAAGAGAAATTATTGCAGCCGAAGAAAAAAGAGAAGAGAAGGAGAAAGCGAGTTTTTTATTATTATCCAATATTATAAGAGGTAGCTCTCTAGAAATCTGTCTAGAAAACTATCTGTAGCAGAGAAATATATTACTCGATAAGAAACAAAAGCACACAGTTCTAGAAACGGAATTATACTTCCTATAAATTATGCAGGGGGATAAAGTATTATTATTAAAACTGGAAGGTAAGAAAAGTGGAGATATAGAGCATGTAACTATTTTTCTAAAAGTACAGTACAATAAATGCACAACGGTAAATATATCGCGACTGCTTTGATTTCACGAAATTATACCACAGAAATTACACTCGCTTGCTTATAGCCGATTCTATGAAATAAACCGTAGTTTTATAAAAACTTTAATTAATTTTTCGTTGTAGCATAAAATGCCATCCCGAATTTATTCCATATTCTTGTCTTTCGCTTATCTATTTACTCGTTCACCTACGATCCGAAGAGAGCGGTAGGAATATACTGTTCCAGTTACTTATTCCACGTGTTTCGACTTTCCCATTCGATATCTCTCTCTCTCTGCCTCAGAGATACATACACACGCGCGATCGGTATCCCGCGCCTTACCGATCGCCGCGTTCGTCGTGCGAGAGGAAAAGCGACAAAACTTCGATGGCGAAAAGTTTCGCCGTTACAATATGAAAGTTTCACACGGCGCGGGACGGAACGAACAAGGATCCCGCGCGCCCCCTCCTACCCTTGAAAAACGGGGACACGCTCGCGCGTATATAAACGCGGCGCGAGCGATCGCAATTGCGCCGCGTTTTGGATTGCATTTTCGATCGCGCGTTTCACTCTTCCTCCATATTTCTCTCCCTCGCCGCCATGACCCGTTTCTTCCCCTCGCGCGGCGCGGGCGCGCGACACGAAGGCCGGTAATCGAATTCCACGGATTCGCAATTATTTCGAAAGTTCACGACCGACACGGTAGGTTTAACGACCCGTACGTGATAACGACGGGCGTGATCTCTCCGCGCGCGCGCCAGATGTATTTCCGACGTACGTGAGATCGGCGCCCTAGGCGCAGAGGTGGAAAATGTTCGGAGATTGGGAAGCCCCGAATTTAAGCCGTTCTTTCTTTCTCTCTTTGCTTCGCGATCAGAGACCGACGTAAATGTTGCGAATATACCGATGGGGGGTTTATATAACTTTGGATTGAACTTTTCCAGCGATACAATTAAAATACACCAAAGTGTATGTCTCGTGCGTGCCAAAAAGGCTCGTAACAGCGAGGATCGTTGACTGTTCAGTTTGCACCACGTTTCGGGACGGATCTGTTATTGATCGCAATCAGTCTAGCCATTCATAATCTTTGACGGCTCGCGGGGTCATATCGGGGCTTCTAATTCTTTTGTTCGCCGCCCATTCGCATCGTTCGTATTTTCGACGAGTGTCAAATCTGCCTTCTGTCGATATTTCGAAACGCTTCCGCTTCCTCCTCTCTCTCTCTTTCTCGTCGTTCAACGCTCGATAGGCTCGTCCGGCGGGATGCGGGGCGCAAATAAAGGTATGTGTCGCGGTGCGATTTGCGGAAAACGGGACGGAAATCGTCCGGTGATGCGGACATCGCTCACTTGGCGGAATATTACTTGTGACGCTTATTATGCGACAGATGCGACGACGTATGTACGTGCAAAAGTACGGCAATTTATAGCTTCAAAATTTTATCCAAATCAAACGTAGCAATATAAACAATATAAACAATATAAAATAATATAAAGAATATAAAAAAAGAGTACATATCGTATGTAATATAAATGTATTACTATTCGAAATAGAAGAAATTAGAAAGAAAATCACTGAGATATTTATACGATCAAATTGTCTTTCGCGCGGATCGCACGATGACGTTTAATAATTATACAATTCGATCTGCGACTGGGGACGAAAATTTAGAAACAAGACTTCTCAGATATTCACTTCGTTCATTGTTCAGCGCATTAAAAATGGAAAACCGCTTTTGACGGAGACATAAACATTTCCATTGTGACATATCCGTCGTTGCAACTGATCCGGCTTTTCAAAGACATCCGAAATAACATTTGAAACAGAAAAACAGAAGTTTAAATTTATCGTACGCGTCCCGGATATTTCAAATGCGTATCACATTTGCTTTCAGTTCTAAATATTTTCAGAAAATTATATCTCTCTCTCTTATAGAATAATACGAGGGCAGCCGCCACCAACGTCCGATCGTAGATGACGATTTTGTCTAAATTGTCTGTCCGAACGCGCATTTCGTACGTCTTATAAGTTAGCGAAACATAAAATGAGCACAATAAAGTCTAATATATATTTATTAGTATATGCTAATATATTTCGTAGAAAAAAGTTCGTACGTTATCACGAAAATGTGATAGAATAATGCGTGTCGCCGCCGCGAAGGTATTATCGGATCCTCGTTACAATGGCGATATCGACCGAAATGACAAGAGCCTATTGCCTAAAAAATGTATATCGACACAAGCGATAATCGATATTTCGATATGGTCGACGTTACATCATCTCGCTCGCGGTTTCGTTTTTTTTTTATTTTTTTTTTTTTATTTTTTTTACTGAGACCGTTGCGCGGCGGATTAAATGCAGCGACGACACATTGTGCGTAATGCGCGTTTACATTTCAGCTTAAACGTCAGGAAGGTAGCTCGACGGCCGAGCAGAATGAACTCTTGTCGGCCGACTCTTGTCGAGCAGAATGAACAGGAGTGACTTACTATCAAACACTATAAAATTGCAAATAACGTAAGCACTGACTTCAAAGTTAAGCGCAAGGCGATGAAGAGGAACTATTCGGACGAGATTATTCATTGTCACAATTATGTCGTGTTTAAAAGCATTTATTCACGGAGACGCATTTATTCACATCGAAATAACCGGCGTTTTTTTGTAACGGAATTAGAAAGAAAACTCCACTTCTATCGCGCGCGATTCCGATTTTATTGTATTAATCACCGAGTCCTCAACTTCGCCGAAAGATAGACGATAGCGCGCGTTAATGCGAACTCGGCAACCGCGGCGATGCAAAATGACGCAAGTTGCCCCGTTTAAGGACGACCTCCCGAACTGCTTCCCTATCTCGTATCGCGCGTAATCGGATTAACGTAAGTTCTCCCCGTGTTTTCCTTTAAGTTCCGGTTAACTTTCCACGGGAGTATCCGTGACGCTTGAGCGATCCAAACGCTTCAGCGACGTCGCGGTTATATCGGAGTTTGCTTGTTGCGTGTCACAAGCACGGTTACCACTTGTTACCTACCCGCAATCCCTTCGCTTCCCTCTCAATATTTTCCCTTAAATTTGATTTTTTATTTTTGTTTTTTTTCTTAATTGAGTTAGTTATCGCGGAAAATCTGCGGTAAAAACCGAAAAATTTTCAAGAGCAAGAAATAATTTTTGCAACCATTAATTATAATAAAAATATGATAGTTATAAAATCTAATAATAATAATCAATTTTACTAAAAAAAATTATTTTATTATAATAAAGCAAAATAACTATAACTTTGTTACGAAATAAATACAGGGTTTGATTACTCACTGAAAAAAAATAATCTTGCAATTATAGCGAGAATTATTTAGATACGAAAAATTAGCTAAAACGGATAAATGATTAGTAAGCACTAGGATACCATATGTTTTGTATCTAATCAATATAGATAACAGAGACAGAAATTATATCTAAATTATTTGTCAAATTTAGCAAGAAAATTTCTCTATGATGACTGACGTTTAATCAGTCCAGACTCCAATCCAGACTCCAATCATATTTGATTATGAGATCTATATTTTCTTGCATATAATCTTAGAATATTGCTGCTATAAATTCTACGTGACAGACAATTTTTTAGCAGATACAAAAAACAGCGATATAATTTAAGTGTAATATTTAGAATTCTAACTGGAACATTTCCCTGAGTATTATAGTTTCGCAGTTCTTTCAATGCTTAAAGCCCGTCTACATAAGCAAACGCAAACACGGAGGAAAAAACCAAAAAAATGAGAGAAACGTCCGCGTTTGCGTTTGCGTTTTGCATTTGCGACTTATGTAGATGGGCCTTTATTGAGACAAAAAAAATGATATTAAATTTGATTTCTTTAAGCGTATCGCACCGAGACATTCTCGTCCATGTCACGCAATGAATCGCAAAAGCCGAACCATGCGCGATACATATATCCGGTCGTCTCCATAATTTTTATACGTCGCCGTAGCCGCGGGCGGACAACGAAATGGACCGATTTACAAAAGCGTTGCAAATTCACGCCGAGCGCGAATATACATGTCGATCGAGGGATTATCATTGATTTGCGGTCCGCGAATTTGCGGGGGCGCCGGTCGCCGAGGCGTAAATTGCGACGGATTAATCGCGGATCAGACGTGCATTGAAACGCGCGCGCACACGAATAATACTTCCCGAATAATTCTCGCTCGTTTCATTATTTCCTTTCTCTGCGCGCGCGCACGAAATACGGCCGCGGAAAATAATCACGCCGGGTGGTAAATAGCTTTTGGCTCGCCGAAATAATTTAATTCCCGATTAACGATGTTATCTCGCCGGCTGAGCCAGATGATTTGCCAGCGCGCGATATTTTAGCGCGGCCGAGAGAGAAATAGAAAGAGAAAGAGAGTTTTAGGTTTCGCGCGTGCACTCATCAGTTTCGCCGATCAAATTTAACATTTGTTTCGGTTGCCGCATTTCCGATTTTGATATACCGAGTCCCTTTTTTTGCATTTTTAAGCCGGATTAAAATGAATGGGATTTTTGCTGTGCCGTCAAAAATGCCTGTTAGCGGTCAAGCGATTTATTTTTAATCCATTTTACAGCGATGTCAGTATTACAGTAGACAAGAATCTATGCGTTGTCCTTGCATTAACAACAAATCGATTACTTGAATTAGAAAAAAAGGAAAGCATGTAATTGGTTTTATTACGCGCGATCTCTCGTGTTTGCTTTATCTTAAAATATCGAGAGCATTTATTCATTAACAAGAACGCTAATTGTAAGTGCAAATTTGGACTTTGGTCACAGAATAATTCATTGTAAAATAATTCTTTGTTTTACAATTAATAGAAAAATTTTAGACAAATAAAATAACAAAATTTTCAAATATTATAAAGATCGATAGTGAAAAATTTGAACAAAATTTTCGTTCCTGCTCTCTAAATCTGAATCAGTTACTGACTGAAAAAGTTACTGACTGTCACTGATTAAGGCAGTAACTATAACCTAACCTAACTTAACGTCTTGTATTGCTAATAAATAAGTAAAACAGAGCCGCTGTGCAATTAGCGAGAACAGCGAAGTCCACTAATTTATCAAATTATTTACTTATTTCTTAATGATTTCCGAGAATCAATGAAGTTGCATTTCACTGATTACCAGTGATATAGTTGGGACTGACGCATTCAATGAATCATTGATAATCAGTGACATATGCATTGATTCAGATTTAAAATGACGTTCCTCAATGATAAGATAACAACTCGTATAATTACTATAACGTAAATGTCATGCAGGCGTAAAAAGTGTCATCATCTATAAATGTTATAATAACATATTTCCATTCGAAAAACTTTTTTAACGAAGCTACAATCATAATTATGGAATATATAATGAGGTTGTCTAAAAGCGTTTTCGTACATATTCCATCAAAGGTATAAATAGCAACCGAACGTCGTACTCGCAACTGTAATACGTGGCTACTGGTAATTCAGTTATATTATTTTATTGTTGCACTCCAATTATTAAAAGGCATGCATATCTATCTTTAAAAATTTGCTAATTAGTGTAATTCATTACATTTCACGGACCAAATGCAATTCGTTACCAAAACCAAAGTGGAGCATTGGAGCATTGCAAAACTTACTTTATTAACAATAAAAATAGAGAGAACGTATTAGAGCCATTTTTTTTCGAAAACCTGTTTAGTGCGTGTCACGAACTTATGAAAGTTCCGACAATATCTTAATTGTAATATCTTTGTAATATTTTACTGCGACTACATCAAAAGACTGATAGTTGCAGCAAGAACACACCTTTATATATATATCTCTTGGGATTTGGAATTCCAACTCACAAGACAAATCATATTTCGAAACGGAAAATTCCGTTTTGATCCTGGGTGGCACAACATTATGGCGCTATCCATTACTCTTTAAAAGTGAATCAATGGAGTCATCACTGATTTTCAATGTATATTATTTTCCAGTGGCGTACTTAGAGCTGTAATAAACAGTGACTATTTCAATGTTGTTTCAGTGAAAATATACTGATTCACAGAATATCACTTGAAAAACAATGAGCTTCACTGTCAAACAGTTTTGAGAACTGAAATTCACTGTCTTTCAGTGATATTCACTGTTTGAATCAGTACATTATCACTGAAACAACATTTAAATAGTCACTGTTTATTATAGTTCTAAAGTATGCTACTGGAAAATGATAAACACTAAAAATCAGTGATGCTTCCACTTTTAGAGAGTATAAAATGAAGCATTCTTTGTTGGCCCTGTTAATTCTGTCGACGGCGATTGTGAGCTTTGGATTTGACGTGAAGGTTACAAAGGAATGGAAATATGTTGATTTTACTTGGGACAATTCGAAGCACAGGATAGATACGGTTAATGCTGGCCGTTACAGTACATCCAAATGTTTATTATACGATGTAGACAAAGCAGAAGGTAAGTTGATACCAGAGACTATTCAAAAAAATTGAAATAATTTTGTACAGAAATGTGAATACATTTAGTAAGGCATATAATATTTAACTAATATATAATCGCATTATACGTGATCTATACATTTTAATATATATACTTCGTTAATACAACGATTAGCATTGTTACTTTAATAAAATTCATAAAGTAAATATTTTTTTTAGTAGCACGTAAATTCCGATTACAAACAAAATTCTTATAGATGGTAGATTGTTCGTTACCACACCAAACGAACAAGGCCCTGGTTCACCTGCTACTTTGGCGACAGTAACTACTCAGATAGGATCAGGATCAGGTCCACTTTTACGTCCATATCCAAATTGGGGTTGGCATAGTAGTAGTAGTACGTGCAATAATATTGTAAATGTTGCCCGAGTGCATGTAAGTATTAATATCTTCCATCCATTTTCACATCTTACATTTGTATATTATTATTCAAATAACAAGAATTAAGGAAAAAGACTAATATTTAAATGACCAACAATTCATATATTACGCGCACTTACAATAAATGCACACACACAATAGTGAACTTGATGACACAATACATAAAATAGAATTTTTACTTTCACCTCAGATTCTATGCAATCACATCTTCGTTCTGGATAACGGCAAAACCGGGACCAACCAAGTTTGTAATCCAAAACTATTGATCTTTAATTTAAAAAATGATACGCTTGTTCAAAAGATTGATATTCCTCCTGTTATCGCGAATAATCGAACGGGCTCTGGATTGTTGGTGACGCCTTTTGTTTATGTTCCCTCCGGAAAATGCGATCGGCTACTGGACGAAATGATTGTTAGTATATTCTATCTTTTAATCACAATACATAATCGCTCGTGTAAATATATTATATATATTTAATAATATTTATATCTGTTCAGTTACACGTTTAGTTATATATATCTCGTATTATGCTATTTAAATAATTCAATACACACATAAATATACACAGGTATTTATGGCTGACACGCAAGGTTCCGGTATAGTAATATATGACTCGTCTACAAGGCGTATGTGTAGAGTGGAATCTGATTGCATGAAACCAACTGATCCCCATTTCTCCATAGCAGGCCAAAATTTTACTTACAATGGCGGAATCTCTAGCATGACAGTCATTGGCAAAGGCGAGTATTCACTTTTTAAGACAAAGAATATTATTTCAATTATATCTGAGCTCATTATACAAATGGCGGATGTCAAGAATTTTAATTTTAACTTTAAATATTTAATATTTACACTATTTCCATTCACAATATCCTTTTCTTGTTTAATTAATATTTATACATCTATTGCTGAGCACACTAATAATAAAACAAACCAAAAACGTAGAAAATTTTCCTGCAAATAATCAGCGGCATTTCGCTATTTCCTATTATCTTTTTATAAATGTTTTAGATTTGTATTATGCTCCTGCAGCGGGAAAAGAAGTCTATAAAATAAAAATATGCACGCTACTAGAATGTCCAAATAAAGAAAGGGCTAATAAACAAAGTGAACTCGCGTTTAAATTGTCAAGTCAAACAGGACCGATCACATCAGTGAAAAATGTAATAGTCTATAGCAATCTTTGGAATATGTCTATCATATACAAGAATGAAGATTCGAGGGGTTGGGGTTGGGATTGGCCTTGGAATTGGAATAAGAAGGGAAACCCGGTAAGATATCCGAAAACGCAATTATTGATATATTAATCGATGATAAATAATAGAAATTATTTGGAATTTTATTAATGATTATATATAATAATTGTTAATATGATTTTATTGTTGTAAAATAAAATGTTACTTTTAAGGTGGTACTCGCGCAAGACTCTGAAAAATTGCAATCTATAAATGGACTAAAATATTTGTCTTCTTTAAACAAGATAATCTATTTATCAAATAGACATCAGGTTACTGCAAATAATAAAATGACGACAAGCGAAATGAACTTCCGCTATGGCGAAATAGACTGGGTATAAATACGGGCGAAAACAAATTTAAATAACTACGAAGCCTTGGTCTCCAATATTTTAATATATTTCACGTATATTTTAACACTCGTACTATTGAAATTTACATGTATATGTGAGAATTACGTAACACATAAATGTATTCGTTTTATTATAAAAGATTGATTTTCTGTAAACCTTTTCAATTTAACTTTAAGAAAATTTGAAGATTTATAAATTATACATACACATAAAAATAATTAATTGATATATAAGTGAATAATAAACTACTTCAAAAGAGTTCTGCAAATATAACCTTGGGTTAATATCCGCTAAATATGTATAACCTCATAAAAGCGAATTCAGTAAAGCAATAACGGTAATCTCACGCCGCACGTTTAGATACTTGGCACGAGATGCTACCGCGTCTTTCTTGATTACGACTTATCTTCCCTATAGGACAGCAACCATGCGATCGCAACGGCCGTGGACAGCATCAAAATTCCGTCAATGTCAAACATCGTAGCCGACAGCGGCATTCACCACGGCATTCGACGTATTAAACCATACGTGTTAAACCGTAACGGTTGCAAACCACGGGCTCGTGAATTATTCCAAGCTCGACGGGCACAAATACGGGAGGGGGAGGTAAGGGGGAGAGTCAAATATCCTTGTCGCAAACAATTTGTATGGTCCTGATGCCCCTGACGTTTATAAGACGCCTGGAATTTTCGTCGTGGAAACAATGCCTGTCGTGCAACGACGCTTCGGTCGCATTTTATTACACGATTACGTACAGAAACGTTCCGGCGAATGGACGTAAATCTCGCTGATTTTCGTCGAGGCGGACAGCCACCCGGGTCTCACTGTATTGCGACTGTCGGAGGAGGAGGGGGGGGGGGAATCAAGAGACACGCCATGCCGACAAATTAGTTCGAGGTGTGCGCCAGTTAGTGGAAACGTGAAATACAAACGGGGATCCTTTCTTTCTCGCAGGAGCAAAAAGACACGGTGTCAACGAAATAATTGGAGCACAGTCCTTCAATAAAAGTCTAATTGTTCGAAACGGTTCATGCTTCAGCGGACGTGACAATTAGGAGAGAAAAGGTCACCGATTGATTGTGATGTGAACACAAATTTCTAGAAAGATTCTTTTTAATAAATTGTTATTGAGCCGATATATTCAACTGGCTAAATACAAAGTTAATTGTACTTTTATATAAATAAATAATTAATATAATTAATTATTTTGTAAACAAATAAGATATTATATATATGTATATAATATATACGTATATATATGTATATAATATATACATATATAATATATACACACATATATATATAATTGACTATTATTAATATTCAAAATATTAAACAAAAAATATTTTTTTAATATTTTGTATTGTGTTCTCCTCACTCGTCATGTAAATTCATTTTCACATTCACGATACAGTAATAAAACACAATTCCCGGCACGTCACTTCTAAATTGTTCCGTATATAACACAAAAGACAAATGTCTTATCTGGCAGATTGTAAATCGCGTCGGCAAATATTCATGCGACGTCGTCGCGCGATTTGCATTCATCATTGCCCGCTCGCAAATTATCAACACGTGGTCTCCTCGGCATCTGCTGATCGATATTAATGGATTTTCTCGTGAATTTCCCGAGTGCCACACGACTATTCGCGTTTCCTGGAATTCCATAAAGAATCGACATGGGAAGAATTAGTTTTACCTTCTTGAAGAAATCGCATCGCCAACCTACGCCAAAATTCTATGACGTTATTTTTCGCCGCCGCGGGGCTATTCGTTGAGTTTCAAGTTTTAATTATCATGCCTAATTTTTGCCTAATTTACTGTAGATAGTACAAAGTTTCCGTCTTATTGCTTTAAATGTTAATACCCGCATCCTTTTAAAAATACAACAAAAAACTACTCATAAGTCTTAAATGCTTTATATCCGTATATCTTCGTAGAAAAATTAAAAACTTCAATACTAACTTCTTTATACACTGTATATAAACATAATTTCAACTAAATCAAATTTTGATTGCGTCCCAACCTATTATAGATATTAAACACTAGGCCACAATTGGCTGCTTATTAGTTTCACTTCGCTGCACTAGATTAAAACATAAGCTATTAATTAACTACATTAAAAATATGTAATTATATATGCATCAAACATTAATTAATTCAATAGTAATTATCCTAGCACCACAAATCGACGTCATTAATCAATAATAGGCTCAGCTTATTATCACGATAATGTCATATTAATTTCTTCACGTAGAAATTCATGCAAAAGAAAAATCGAATGTGAGAAGAGATGCAAATGAATGTTTGTCGATTATACACAAAATCGCTCGGAGGACAGAACGAGAAGATAAAGTTAACGCCGCAAGAAAACGCTGCAACGCGCGGGAAAGAGAGCATCGATCTCTTTCTTTCTTTCTTTCTTCGCTCTTGCTGCGTCAGAAAGTCTACAAGCTTAATAATTTCTAAACCATCCTCGAACGACTCGGTGAAGCTAACCGTTTGTCATCGGAGCGGGAACAAAAGGGAACGGGTTATCCCGAAAGGAGACCCGCGAGGGCGACGGTCCGCAGATCGGACGAAGAAGAGCGGTCGAGATTGGCGAAAATACCGGTGGAAACAATGCCGAGCGTGCGCGTCACCGTGCGTGAAATATGAAGCGAAAGCGAATTTACTGCAGCACACGCGTCACTTCGTGGCCAGCGTGATTTGCCGCGTACGTAACTGCACTTTTTTCGGGGGCATTATACGCGCTACGCGGTTTCCGTTTCTCGCATCCCCCCCCCCCTTCCCCTATCCCTCCCACTCTTGCGTGAACTGCGTTTCCGTCCATCCGATTAATGCGATGCCTCTCGTCCGCGCTAAAGCTGCTCGACGCTTGAAATCAATCCAGTTGATATGATCCTCGTTCGCGGTTTACGTAATTCAAGATAGGTCTGTGATGACGAGGTTCGCGTGATAAGTAAATCCTATAATCTGGCCTAAAACGCGCGATATCTAAGTAACTGTTAGCCTGACAAATCTGGCATACTTGCGCAAAATTTTTTTCAAGTTTTTTTTTATGTCAAGAAACGAAGATATCAACATATCAATGTTTTCGCTATCTCGAATGAAAGAAATTTGATTGATATTACATCATTGATACTCTTCTCTGCTTTTTTTACGATAAGAATCTAACGTTCATTTTATTTTAAAACTCTGTTTTTAATTAATAAGAAGTTAAATTAGAATTGTGCGAACGTAAGATAATTATTGGTGTGTTTCGCAATCGATCTTGGGAAAAATTAGATTATTTTACTTATAATTAGTACACGATAAGAGACAGAGAGAAAATGTATTTAAATTTTAATATTAACTTATTAATAAACTCGTTAAAAACTCTGTCTCATATTTTTATACGTAGAAGCAAAGATATCGTGCAGAAATAAAGATAATGTCAGATTCATCTCCGGAGGGTGAAACCAATAACGAAATATTTTATACCTAGCATTTAACTACTCGGATGTATATAAACTCGTAGTTAACTCGCTCGTTATCCGCGAACGTAAACAACTTCGCTAAAAATTGGCCAACAGCATGAACATCCTTTTCAACGAAATGGCGTACACGAAAGTTACTTCCTGTGCTGCCGCACAGCTGATGCGAGCAACATGGGAATGGACGGCAGTGTGGGCGCAGCCCTTCGACGAGACAGATTAACATTGTCGATCCGTCGTCGATGTCGATCAACATCCGTGACAAGGGAACGCATTTGTCGTATATCTGTTAGTAAGGGTGTTTCAGCGGTATACGAGTTCGTGCCGCACGAAGCTACAAGATGTATTTAGGAACATTAGATCGATCAAAAAATGTAATAAAAAAAAGAGATTTTTTCCATTACTTTGCGGGCGATATCAATCTATTTTGTGTGAGAAGAGATATTTCTGATAACCGATGCGTTTCGTGCGATTTGACAAATTCTTATAACGTAATATAATAAATAAAAAGTTGTCACACATTTATATATTATCCATCTTTTATTTCAATAACTAAAAATATTAATAATCTTTTCTTTGAATATTTAATTAATTTAATTAATTTCGAAGTCTACAATTTTCATTAGATAGACTAATAAATAACTGATTCTTCGTATCTATGAATAATCGATGAAGAATCGTCCTAAAAGTTTTATTTGATATGATCTCGTAATTGGTCACTATGTAAATAAATATATATGAATAACGCAAATAGGTTTTCTCTTATACACTCTTGCATAGGTTTCATATATTACTTTGATTCATTTGATAGTGTGATTGGTGCTATCGGATATGTATTAAGTTACGCGATTCGCCCCCGACACATATACGTATATCGGCGTGAAATTTCGAAACCAAATGCTTCTATTTGGATATACCAACGCGACTCGGTCGAATAAACGCGGCGAGTGAATTTAATCATAGGTATTATATCGACTTAATTCCATTGCTCGCTGATATGCAACGCTGCAACCGATGCCGTAGTGACGAGTATCAACCGTAATTCCGGCAAAGGCACGCGTAGCCCGCGGATATGACGAGGCTCGTTAGAAAGCTCTTTGCCCCCATTATTCCTCTCATTCGCCTTTTGTTCTCTCTTCCGCGGTGGCCCTCTTCTCCTTTGAGCTAATAATGACTGAACATGATCCACATTAGAAAGCCCAGCCGCTTCGAGTGGCAGGCGCAGTCAAGTGCATTGCGGATGCACTATCCATCTCGTTTTCCGCTGTTACCAACGAGAATACCATTAAAAACCGCCGGTTTTACGAGAGAGTTGGCATAGTTGGAAAAGTTCGCAAATGCGTTCTCGACAAATATTGCCACCCGCGAATAAAAAGCAATAGGTCAGAACAACTATGAATCACGGGAAAAACAGATAATATTAGTATATGTGTTTGCATAACCAGCTGTGAACTGTTAAATTATCGTAAATTGTAAAAGTTTGATAAATATTATATACACAAACACAAATACATAAAATTCTCGAAAATGTTAAACTGTGTTAAATGTAAATATTTAGTATAAAACTTAACTGTATATTTTTAATAGGATTATATCGTTATCATATTGATAATTGTAAAATCTAAACTACGTCATAAAAATATTGAGACAGAGAGAGAGAGAGAGAAACGAATTTATTTAAGTAAAACAAGATTAATATTATATCTTACTTAAAATATCTATTAAGAAAGATAATAAGGATATTTAAATATTTAATATAATAATATATATCAATCAATATATTTTGATATTATTATGTCAAACAGATTCTTTTGAAACTGATGTGCATTTCATATCAGTTTGAATCTTGTTATAAATGAAAGATAGTTCACCTTTAACGGGCAAGAAGCTCTTTATGTCCGCAAAATGGCACAACAAAAATGCAATAAATGCTTCTGACAGGAAAAGAGGATAAAGGATGAAAGGCAGATGCTTGCCATTGGCGCGAAATGGGAGCGGATGAATTGATTCGTCCGCCCGGGACGATACTTGATCGATTATCGAAATAATGAACGCCAGTTTCCGCGACATGAAGAGCCCATTGCGGTGCATTCAGCGCCGGGAAGACTGCGGTGGGGCTATTAATACGGTTGCGTGCGCTTTTTTTTCTGTTGCAGAACCGGCCTCGTGAATGAACGCGAGATGGACGTCTGAATCGAAGCCGTCATGGCCCCGTTTCTATTGATCCTGCCGTTGCTGGCATCGCTGCGCTACCTGATACAGCCGATCGGTAAGCGATGCTTTCCTCTTCGACGTTCGCTCGGAAAGAATGCGATGGCATCGCGAAGAAAAAAAAGACGCGTCGTGCAACTTGAAATCCCTCGCTTTTAGAAACCTAGCCTTAGAAAATCCCGTGTTTGATCGGCTCGAGTCGATAATCAATTGACACGTTAAACAAATTACCGTGATTAATGATCGTCCTCGCTCGCATTGCCCGAGCCAATAATAAGACCGGGATCGACAAGTGCACTTTTCAAACTCATGAATACGTGTTCTTTCATAATAGTTTCTTTTTTAATTGCTACAATTGTGATATGAATTTTTCAAAGACAATGAAATTGCCAATGATAATCTTTTTAATTTATTGACACATAATTATAAAACGTTCCGATATTATGTACTCTCATTTTCTGGGCCACATTATGTATCTACATAAGAAATAAACGTGGTTTATACAGTGCTCGCTAATGACCCAGGAATAATCTTTAATAATCTTTCTATTTACACGGGCAGTAATATTGCCACTTACGTATGTAACATCGCCGAGGGTATTAATGCAGAATGTGAATGATATCAAACGACCGTTGATAACTATCGAGATGCTTCCGATAGGGGGAGGACTTAGGCAAGCCCTCTCGTATTCGTGAAAGCCGAACGGAACTCCGTTGTTTCCCATCCGCGATTTATGGTCTTCGTGCGCTAACGAGTTCCTCTCTCATGTGATAAGAATCATCTCGATAACGGTTAATAGCTAGAACAAGAGGCAAAGAGAACGAAGAAGGAAAGAAGATAAACGGGAATAGAGGGAAGGGGGGGGGAGAAGCTACGAATATCGACAGGCATATTATTTCCCACTTTATTACTGCTCGAAGGCGAATAATTGACATATCATAAATCGATTCCAGATAAATTAATGAGAAGAGGGGGGAGGAGAAAGAAAACAGACACGTATCTTCGTAATAAACGTAATAAATACACATAAATATTTGTACGTGGAATTTATGTTACAATTTTTAAACTATAAATTCTCTTTTGCCTTCCGTTTCGTATCATTAATTAATGTTTATCAAAAGAAAATTAAAGCTTGAAAGGATATGTGAAACATATTTCTATCCTTTTTTAAAAAAAATACGGCACAAATAAAAATACAGATATAAAAAATGTTTCAAAGTACCTCGTAGAATTTTTGAGCGCACATAATAGATTCCCGAAACATTTTTAACTTGGATGTTAAAATATTATAAAGTTACCTGAAATTGTGTTCTTATTTATGCATTTATGAATTTCTGCATTGTATTCGCGCGCGTCCCACGCTCGAATCCGACAGATCATAAAGCAAAAGTTTTCGCGGATACGACCAGTCGAATTATACGCGTTAAACCGTGAAAACCGTCAGTTCCATCTATTTTATTATTCTTTATGCGCCGCGCGGTTCATCGAGCGCGAACGAAAGCGCGGAAATACCAAATAGCGTGCTCGCAAACTTGCGCACTATATTACATTGTCTTGCCCCCTTTAACACGGATTTATCGCCGCGCGCGCAAATTCAGAACGAAACTTTAGCGCGCCTTAGCGCACATTTTCGTGAATACACACCGGTGTTATGAAAACCACAACGAAAACAAACGCTTTTAGCCGCAAGACGTTGGTAGTTAATATACGGTGCGAAGGGAGCCTGGGCGCCCGCGTCAGACGGAGATACACAAATCTTACGAGTATACCGAGGGGTCGTTTGTCCGACGAGATGGCAGAGCGCTAGTCAAATAACATTAATAACATATCAAATTTATCTGCTGTGTACAACTGTATCTCTTTAATGGTAACGGAATATTTCATTTAAATTTCGCAAACAAGTTTTTCACGCAGTCATTACATCGCAAAATTCCGCACATTATCACCGAAACGCGCTGAGATCATAATAACAGTTATTCACATGAAATACATTTGAACGTACGCGAGCAGCAGAATGTAGATAGTAGGCGAGTCGTAATTTCGAGCCTGCGAGTCGTAACTTCGTAAATTCCGCTGCCAACGAATAGCGTTCGATTTACATTTTGTAAGCTCAAACGTTTTCAGGCCATTTAAACTCGAGTATAAAGATAACGTCCCGACATTTCTTCTCACTCTGAGAATGGAAATAAGAAAAATTCTTTTATAACGTTTGTATCGGACATCCGGAAACAAATCGATCCCCGGGACGCTACACGAGAGGCTTCAATTCGCGCCGCGTCAAGATGGGATGGCCGGACCTGCCGGGTCCTTACCATGATAATGCATGACGCTGCTACCGGCGCGGCGCGGCCGGTAGCCGAGGAGAAATACGAGAGGAGCCGACGCAACTTATTGCATCCGCAGATCCTGACTGCTCTCCCGCGTGAAAGGGGAGTCCGTGGGAGGAAGAAGGGGGGAGGTCGAGGACGGAAGCAATGCGATGGAACTGCAAAATTCCGGCGCAGCGCGCGCCTCATTTCAGACGTCGACGTCTAAGTCGGTAACGCCCCATGTGTACGGTATTCCCTGGGAATTCGTCCATTCTTTAGTAGGTCATATCCCTCGACTGCGTTTCCGGATCTTGCGGTGCTCTGTTACAAGTTCGCACACGTACATCCCTTCGACTTCTAGCCGCGTACAAATCGAGCGGTCTGCATACCGCTTATGTCATTCTATGACATAAATATGCTTTTCTATATACGTAACGAAAAAATGGTAACGGTTCAATTTGTAAAATTATCCAGTATAAAAACACTCTGAAATTTTACGTTAAAAAGAAATTTCTTTCGTGAATCTATATAAAGGAAATATTTCTATCTATAGATATTCCAACGTAAAGTTGTACTTTGTAAGATGTGATTAAGTTTTAAATTCGGATTTTACGCTTATTGACAGTTCACATCCGTTCAAATGAATTGTTATATATGTAGGTAACATTAGCGTTTTAAAACAAGAAAGGCAGAAGTATATTTATATATTATTAAAGATACAGAATGTAATCAAAGCTCTATATATATACAATATATATATATATATATATATATATGTCACTTGAAAATTGACTACTAATATGTCAAATGAAAATTGACTCAAGATAATTTGTTCGAGTTTAATATTAGAAGAATAAATTGCAGCTAAAAATCGGATTAAAATTTAACAAAGACATTTCCATCGAAAATTTTATGTCATTTTAATTTGAAAGCTTTTTCCTGTCTCTACATGGTTAAAACTAAAAGTAACTCCGAAAAATGTAACGCGTAAGTATAAATATTTTAATATCGCAACGCTAAAAATGAAGAACAAAAAAAACAGCAGAATTTTTTAAAATCTGGGATAATTAAATTTTCTAGTCTATGTATTCATGCAAGCGTTCAATTTTTCATAACATTAGCTACCCAGTCTTTTAAATAGCTTTATGCACCAATGTATCGCAAATAAATTAATTGGTACCTTGGAATTAAATTCCAAGCAAATAAAACAGTATTTTCATACTACACATCGTTCTCTATAATATTAAATACAGATTTGTATATTAACATCTATTTCTTTGTAATTTAATCATATTCAAGTTATGTAATTTATTTATAAAACAAAAAAATAATAAAAATAAGATAACACTTATATACCTACATATATCTTTAAGACATTTCGCTTAAATCATTCAAAAAATTAACATGTACTAGCTAAAAGTAATGTGCTAAAAAATACACATAAAATCGAATTGGAAAAATAAATAAAAATAAACACAAAACAAAAAACACTATTGAACTGAATGAGATCGTCTAAAAATACGCAACGTGATAAGCATTATGAGAACATGCATCTAAACATGCAACGTGCTTCGACATCTTTCGCTAACTATCGAGAGCAATGTCAAGTTACTTTACGCTGCCTAATCAGTGGCAGATCCAGAGAGTTGTTTTTGGAGGAGGGGAGCGATATGACGAAATGTGAATATTTAGTTATTATTGCTGTTAAAGTTATTTTTAATATTTTCTATTATTTAGAAATTATTTAAAAAAAAATTAAGTAAACATTATTTAGTCTCAAATAATCTCTGATAATTTTTTTCTTAATTCATTTAAAACCGACTTTTTCAATATACGAAATTTGTTTGGAGAGGCAATCGAAACGTGAGCAATCGCAACGCGTGGATAATCGCAACGCGTGGGCAATTGCAACGCGTGGACAATCGCGACGTGGGCAATCGTGGGCGAGTAAACGAAACTGCCATCGTTGCTTTAATTGCGGCATAGCTAGTGCGGTAATGACGAGTAAACTTAATTTGTAGTCAGCCTGCGAGACCGAATATATCCCATTGTTAGCTTCATCATTTACCAAAAAAATAATAGCAAATCACTATTATTCTACTATTCTGATTTATTGAGATACATAAAAACCACACTGTTGGTATTTTGACAAAGAAATAAAAAATATATATATTCATTCTCGGAAAACTTTTAAATGAAACTTTTTAATTTCCAGATGTTAATATTATTTTCTATTATTATTTATCATAATTAAGAAACTATTTTTTTTCGTCGCCGGCGATAAACATTCTCATAAAAATAAAACAGCAATGCAAAAAGAAATAAAATCAAGACTAGGTAGGTAATGTTATGAAAAATTAAACGCTTACATGAATACATAGACTAGAAAATTTAATTGTCCCAGATGATATTTGATTCCTTCAAAAAAATTGTGAATTCAAATTTAATGGAAAGATTTACTAGATAATATTTTTAAACGGTATTTTTACTGTAATCTTTCAATCAATATTCCATTTACAATGTATTTAGTATTATATTCAGCATTTTCAGTTAAGAATAAATAAAAATTCAAATAAATTGGAACATCTTCATTACGTCTTAATTATTCCACGATAAAACGGTAAAATTGCCATTAACAAATTATCTCTAAGTAACTGCCACCGTGCCAGCAATGCACTTTTTATATATAGAAACTGGTGGGATAGTTAATTGCTGCACAGCACGTAGTGGTTTCTTTCCTACGAATGGCTACAGTCGATAATAGGACTTGCGCTGATTAGAAACCGCAACAAACATTTCAGTTTCACGAGAAAGTTTCAACATATAAATTATTCAAATTCTAACAAAATTTGATAAATTACCAAGTTCAAGATTATATTTGTAATACATGAATACATTACATATTTTCTTTTATAATGTTATAAAATTATTAAACAGCAAATTATTTTTTTAGCAAAATGTAATTTATAAACAGCAATTTTATACTTCGTGATAAATCATAAGATATATGTATATATTCCCAGTGATGAACTTTTCTTAAATGTTAATCACATGATCATACTTGAGTATAATTAAACAATGAATTTCTGTCTAACCATTTATTATCCTCGAAGTCGTTGTAAATAAATCACACAATTATAGCTTCTTAAAATATCTCCTTTAACTTTTTTTAAAATTTTGTACTCAACGAGTACCAGATTTACTTCAAACTCTTGAATATATTAATTTGTTCTAGTTTCAATCTTCTAATTTTTCAGAAGATATTCTATCTCTAAGATACACAAATGTGTAATTTTCACGCATTTATTATTAATTAATGATATAGTTGTGCGCACGAGTTTGAATGAAATTTCATATTGAGATGTCCATACCGAAATGCATGCACTTTTAGACATGCACATTTATACACATATGTACGCCCGCGGGCACATCGATGTTAGGCGAAAAGAAACATTAGATTCGAATGTCCGGAAATTAAATAATATCGATCATCGCGCTCGCGTGCAAACACAGGGCACGTGCTCTACAAGCGGCGCGGACATGCGATCCACGCCAAGTATATAGCAACGTCCGAGAATTTAATATCCCGCTAATTGCGAATATATTGTAAGAGAGGCGCCAGGGAGGGATGGGGAGAGGAAACGATATCAAATCCCGCCGTTGCAACCTTTTAATCGCGGCGCAATTTAAAATAGCATTACGGTGTTTTGATTGCATCGCGTACCGACGCATCATCCCATCTGACGCAGAAATATTCATTTCCGATACCGCTATAAACAACAACAACTTCTATTTGTCGTAATCAAGTGCTAAGACAAATCGATAAAATTTGAAAATGATCATTACTCATTGTTAAACCTTCATAATTGTGTAAAGGACTCAATTATGTGGAAGATTATATAAAATTACGGAACAGAAAAGAAAAGAAAGAGGAAATAATAGGAAGAAGAAAAGGATAATTTTAAATAAATATAATCACCTTTCCTTTGTTTCTCTAACTAGTACTAATTAATTCGCATTTTATTAATTCTCACAGTTTATGTTTACTCGAATTATATTCGCCGTTTAATTTACTACTGAAGAATAGGGAGATTATTTACGCGTCATTGAGTCCTGAATACACGACGCATCTCAAAACACCGATACAGCGGATAATAGATTTAGAAATTTCACTCGATCTACCTTAATTGCCGAATATTTAGCGAGCGCAAAACTGTGCGACGGCCCGCGCGAAAATTTTTCGCGAACGAACGCCGCTGCCGGCGTTCTGAGCCTGTCGAACAAAGCACAGCATGCTGTGCTATGCTCCATATATTGGAACGTGCGCGCCAATATTATTTAACCGTCAATTTATCGTAACAGAGCAGATATGTGTTCTGACAAAATTTTCACTCGGACGAATTTCAGGTATAATTTTATTCGTCGGATCGACTTAAAAACGCCTGAACTTTCGAACGAAGCATATTTCAGTCCGGAAGCACGAGCAGACAAGAATATTATCTTTTGAATAACAACTCGGCATTGAAATTCTATCGCATGGAATTGTAGTGTTACGTTCTCTCGTTCAAATATCTTTAGAATATTAAAATGCAACGTTTTATATTATTATAAATTTTGTATGTCGCAAAAAATATACGCGTGTCATGCATAAAATATATAGCGTAGCGTAAAATCTTTATATAGAAGAATTGTGATAAGAATTATATGATGAAGAAGATACACAAGAAGAACTGATATCAAACTTATTAAAAGATTATTGAAGCTTCTTTAAAGCTTACTGAATCACTGAAAAAAGTAATCTTGCAATTATAGCGAGAATTATTTAGGTACGAAAAATTAGCTAAAACGAATAAGTGATTAGTAAGCACTGTGATACCATATATGTTTTGTATTTAATCAATATAGATAACAGAGACAGAAATTATATCTGAACTATTTGTCAAATTTAGCAAGAAAGTTTCTCTATGACGTTTAATCAGTCCAGACTCCAATCACCCAGGGAAATGTTTCGCTGTTCCAGTTAGAATTCTAAATATTACACTTAAATTATATCGCTGTTTTTTGTATCTGCTAAAAAATTGTTTGTGATACGTAGAATTTGTAGCAGCAATTTCTAAGAATAAATGCAAGAAAATATAGGTCTCATAACCAAATATGATTGGAGCTGTCTCTTATACACATCTCTGAGCGGGCTGGCAAGGCAG
>NW_012026896.1:1404932-1453406 GCF_000956235.1 Wasmannia auropunctata | reverse complement strand
CTAAATTTGACAAATAGTTCAGATATAATTTCTGTCTCTGTTATCTATATTGATTAAATACAAAATATATGTGGTATGACAGTGCTTACTAATTACTTATCCGTTTTAGCTAATTTTTCATACATAAATAATTCTCGCTATAATTGCAAGATTACTTTTTTCAGTGATCCAGACTCCAATCATATTTGGTTATGAGACCTATATTTTCTTGCATATATTCTTAGAATATTGCTGCTATAAATTTTACGTATGACAAATTTTTTAGCAGACACAAAAAACAGCGATATAATTTAAGTATAATATTTAGAATTCTAGCTGGAACAGCGAAACATTTCCCTAAGTGAAGAATCCAATTTTTAAAATATCATTAAATAATTTCAATGTTTTTGTCATCTGACACTATATGCATGTGTCTGAGCTTCGTAACGGGTAAATTTTGAAATTAAGCTATGCTGAAAATACCGTTCTAGATTTCTAAGTTTAGAGTCAATAACAAAGTGGGTACATGTTGCAAATTAGTGGTTCATCGAAAATGGCATTATCCTAATTGTAAGTGTCAGTTACCTAATCTAAATACAGAACTGGCGGCAAAACGATGTGGCGATATTAAGGATCGTATTAAAAATCGCTCCGTCTAAATAGAAACCTTTATGCCTGACGGCTCTCCGATGCGCACGACGAGACCTTTGTGCGATGGTGGTCAAAGCCCTTTCGCTATCGATCGTGTCCGCTCTATCGTGAATAGTTGGCAACTTTAACCGTTGAAGTTGATCAATCGAGCGATAGCGGCCGCGACGGCGACGCGACGGCGGCGGCGGCGGCGGGCGTGCGGACGTATCAATACATATACGAAACCGTATATATGCACGAGAGGCGTATATAAACGACCCCTCCTTTCAAAAAGTCGGTTCAATAACTTTGCAATTTGTTGCGTTAAAATCACGCGTACGTTTAGGCGAAGCGCCGAACATTCCGGTAATATTGCCAGTAACTTTGCAACGTTCCCGCAATATGTATATCTGGAATGTTGCAACAATGCTGCAACATTGCTGCTGGAATGTGTTTCCCGCGCGCTGTCTCGAATAACAATCTTCTTAACCGCAACGCGTGAGCTAATGATTTTATTATTAGTATTAGCACATTCAACTCTCTAGCGCGGCGTGTTCAGTCCGATATGGTTCGCGTTTATTGTTTCGTGTAAATATTAAGGATTCAGCTAGCTCGTAGGGCGAATACCGGGCTACTGGGTTATTTGCGTAAAACGTACACACAATTCATCCGGCCACGTACGTTTGCCCGGGAAACGCGGTGTTTCGCACTAGCCCGGACGAGGAGCGTAACTTCGTGCGATTATTCGCGCGTATATATCCCACGTCGCCACGTGTAAAGCACCGGCGATCGTAATTAAAGCGCGAGCGGATGATTAATCGCCCGATACGGAATCGCGAGACGGAATCTTGACGCGCGCAGCGTAACCCGGCCCTTCCATCGGCCCTCCACCAGACCCACATCCGTCCCCTCTCTGCCCGCTCTGTCGTATTCGAAATGCAACCCCCGGCGTCGGTTGCAACTGGGTCGTCGGCAATTACGCTAGTCATTCACTCGGCTATGCGGAGGTAAGGGGTGGGGAAAAGGAGACAGGGGATTATTGCGGCGGGATGCGGAATTTAAGATTCGCCGTGCATGTGCAAGGCCGCGCGAGGAGAGAGGGGGATTGTCTCCCGTCCTTCTTCGTCGATGTCAACCTCCCTTTCGATTTGCAGTATCGCTACATTCGGGTTGTCATTATCCTGGATTGAATTTCTCTCTTCGCGGTTCGTTAAAATTTCACCGCTAATTATAGCTACGAGAAACGATCGTTTCAGGATTACGATAATTTTAGGATTAGTGTAACGATAGTCTATTTATAATTATTTCGTGGTTTGTTCGAAGTTTCTCGCGAATATTCGCGAATTCTAAATATTAAACGATGCGACTAATTTCCGAGTATTTATATATTAGCTAGATAAACCAGTTAAACAGTAAAAAGTTCTGAATGTTTTCAGAAATAGAAATTTATGAATTTTTTAATAATTAAAATTGACTGCAGCAGTGTCGTGCATTTCTCTTTTGCATTATTCAGAACAAATTCTGAAATTGTATCAGTCACAATTTATTTCAATAGTGAATTAATGGCAACTTAAATTTAATTTCAATCTGTGGTATCGCGTTGTCCCGTTTTAGATTTTATTTAAAAAGTATTTTTATCTTTAATTGTCACACCACTTTAATTCAATGTCATTTTTATTTTTGTATCATTATATCGTGTATTTTGAAAAAGCAAACTTGAGAAAAAATTGTGTAACGAGATTATTATAACAGTTAGTTTGAAAGAAATATTTTTTTCTCCACGTTTTTCAGTCCATATGTTTCTCCATACGTTTTAATATATATTATTAATATGTATTATTAAAACGTGAAAAATTTCTTTTCCGACTGTATTAAACAATAATAACTTAATTTGTTTAGCTGGCAACTTGTAATTAATCTAATCCTAATTGAATAATGAAAAATAAACATCATTTGTGGTATCTGGGGCGTATCGCTTTTCACGTTTATGTACACGCTTCACTAGCGATGTTGACCGCATACAGAGTCAGACGGCGCAAACCTGTTGACAAGCAACCAGGAGCAACACCTGTGACATCAGAATCCGTGTAATAATCTGTCGGTCTATATCACGGCGCGGCCTCGTCAACTTGATACATACGCGGAGCATAAAATACATCTACACGTATTCCGAAATCTAGACCTGGATCCGAAGATATTACGAAGATTATGTGTGACAATCCGTGAATGTGCAAATGTCTCAAAGGGGAATAAAAATGGACAACAATAGAAGAATAAATTTGCTAGGATATTAATCGATATTAAATAAAATACATTTTCGTGCACACATGTAATAAATGCAAAAGATATAATACTTTAAATTTACTAAAGATTTATTAGCATTTCTATTACTAAAAAAAATTAAAATAAAAAATATTGTCAAAAAAATAAAACAGGAAGGAGGTTCACATATAATCACATACAGTCAGTTTCTCTCTATTTTTAAAAGTTCAACGTAATTGATAAAGTTTTATCTTTCTCTCAAAAATCAATCAAAAAAGAATTTTTGATATATTCCTCTCGCTTTTAAAATAACTCTAGCAATTAAAATATAAAACTGTAAAAAGAAAAGAATATTCTAATTTTTGTTCTATAAAGAAACAAAATCTTGAGCTAAAAAAGAATTTTATCGCTACCCTTAAATGCTTTTCGAGAAAGCAGTTTACGTTTTGGATTCTCACATACGATGTCTCTCAATCTGTGAAAATTCCCTGAGTCATGCTACAGTGTACCCGCCGATGTTTCACGCAACATTTTCGCGCATGGTATCTTTCGATTTACGACACGGTTCGAAGTTAGATACACAGTCGGGTCGACGAGGGAAGTTTCGACATACTCGTGTACCAGAAAGCTGGTAATCTCATAGAAGAGGATATACACAGAGCGCGGGAATACTTCGCGGGCTGTCATATTATCGTTTCTGCATATGCATAAGCGCAACGGCGATGTAATGCAGCGTGTATATCTAAAAGCGCTTCGTACTTTCTGAACACTGCGGGACTCAACACGGCAATTTCCAATAGCATCACAGCTATAGTCTATATTTGCGGCATACACTTCGGGAATTACCCGCAAGAGAGTAATTACGCTCCCTAATGCCTGTCTACAGTGTTTCGCGGTGTGCTATATCTTTTAAACAATAGCTAAATACCATTTTCGTCCGCGTTTGGTTAATGTAAAATTCACAATGCCGTAAACGTGTGAACTGAAGGCGACTGCAAGAGTCGAAATTAGCTCTCACGTGACATGCGTGAAAATTTTAGGAAGTATACCAGAAAAACGAATACTGACTTGGCGTTTCCTTCTCTTCTTTCATACCTGATGACCGTGCGAGAAATACATCATGAAAAACGATTTATTTCTCAAGCTTACTCGTCTCCTACCGGTATTCCATAACCGATAGGAATCACCACATTTTCGGAATACTTTATCACTGGGACATACGTAACGCGCGCGCGTGCCGGTGTCGTAGGCATTGTCCAATACATTCCGAATGAGCCCGCCGGCGCTATCCGCGGGGGAAAACTGCCCGTCCCACGACGCGATAATATTTTTAACACATTCGGTCATAAAAATTCCATCTAGCACCTCGATGCCGGGATACATCTCGATCCCGCGGTGCTCGGTATGGCCACACGCGTCACTGGCAAACCCCACGTCAACGCCGTATAATATTCTCTCGGACCGCGCGTCGACGCAATTCGGTTTACGACGTGCTTCGGTGCTCGCGCCAAGTCGTTACATACACACACACACACACACACGCACACACGCACACACACACACACACACACAAGGATCTGCGTTAACCGGCCCGGAAGCGACCAGCGAGGTAAACTTGCTCCACGAGTTGCCCGACAACGCGTGAACGGACGCATCGCGTCGTTGTTCTTGTTGGGAAGCGATCCGCGAGATGTAAATGGTGAAACACAACCGAATTTCCGTGGGACTGATGGACGTCAATCGTGGAAAAGTCTATCGTACGCACAACGATGACAGCGTGGAAAATCGATTCACGTGGCGGAGAAACTTCGGCTATTCCTCGGAACGGACGCAGGACAAACTTGTGACACTTACCCACTGGACCTTCGTCGATTCATCCTCCGTGTCCGTTCGATCCCATTCGCGCCTTGACACTCGTGTATTAAAGTCAACTCCGAGTAAGCAGGAAAGTCACGGCCAAACGAGATAGATATCGACAGTCCAGCGATCATCTTCTGAAAAGAAAGAAGTGTTAATAAAGAGATAATCAAACGGTCTCTTTCAAACGCTTTCACATTGCAACTCCAAATATATAAAAAATACCTCATCCATGTAAAAATATAACATATTTATATTTTTTTAATTTTAAAATATTTTTATGCAGTATAACGTATTATTTTTACACCGACGAGGCATTTTTTACACACTTGGATTTGCAGTCTTTTAAAGTCTTTTCACGATTTAATCATGTTTCATCAAGTATTTTTGCTCTTTTTTAACAACGTATATACCCAATGAGATAATTAAAATTTCTTGCTTCATCAGGATTTCATTTGTACGAAATTTTGCAATTTAAGATCAACGCAGTTACTTCTTAATTCCTATAATAATATCTCGAATTTTTCAACAAGTACAATACAAATTTCAGCGAATTCCTCCTCCTCGTCATCAGTATCTCCCTCGATATCAATAACGCGAACCGATATTTGATACGTGCTTTATGTTCATAATGCGACAATATTACGCTCGCAATGCGACATGATATCGCGCGCGCCCATTATAAATGCCTATTATAAATATTCGATCGAGAGCGTGCGCGAATCGATATCGCGCCGACATACAAATGACCGTTCACCCAGCGATTTTAATATGCTGTTACGGATTACAACGCTGAGATTGCTGCGAGCGATGCGCCGATGTAATTTCCTCTCTCTCCCTCTCCTCTCCCCCCCCCTCTCTCTCTCTCTCTCTCTCTCTCTCGTCTCTCTTTATTCATTGTTTGTAGCCGTGCGCGGACGCGTGAGAACGCGGGAATCGAACATGCGAGCGCGCGCGATCGAATGGATGTACGCAATACGCGCGACGCAGCCATTACCGATTCAGTCGGCTCTAATCTGAACTAATCATACACATGTATGGTAACGTAATCTCCAATATCCTCGGTCTATATTGAATGTAGGGTGTAAACGCCAGAGGGAAAGCCAGAGAGAACCTCGTACGCTTTAGTTCAAACACGTGCACGCGCTGACTGCTCAGATGACTTCTTGTAATAATGAAGAGGTAAACGCAGATGTTGGCGACGCCTAACACTGAACAAAGCGAGACCACAGGCTAGCTTGGAACCGGGTTAAATTTTAACCCGAGCTAATTGTAATTTTCCACGCTAAGCTTGTGGCAATTAAGCCACGCGTTAAATTTGTTGAGGCAAGATCGCATTTAAATTGAGAGAAAGGGGGGAGGGTCGTTTCTATGAAAAATCCTTTAATATCCTTGAAATATAATTTTTTTTTCGCTAAAATTCTTTGATGCGAGCCAACACAAAGCGTTAAAAGTATCATGCAAATTTAAATTGCATTAAAAATGCACATCTTGCTGAAGAGAAATCATTGTAAATTCTACCGCTGAAAGAGCACGATAATTGCACGATGCTCGCTATTCATTAACAATGAAATTGTAGTAGAAACACATGCAGCACACACTCGCCACTCAGAGTGTATTTACACGTGGATCTAATATTTCGAATTATATTTGTATTGTGTATTCGAATAACATCATAATTTCAACGAATAAAACAAATAGCATGTGTCAAGTTTCAAGTATTATACGGGCGCGTTTAAAAATAAGCCATTATTATTTGCGCGCGTTACTAAATATGATAATTATATTAATCATGCTTTTAGGCAATAATCATTTTCCGTTCGAGTGTTACGAAAATGGAAACGCGACACCCAACGGAAGAAAGATGTTCGCGCTGATTATATAACGCACACGTTATTGGAAATTATTATTAATTTAATGAAGGTAGAGAGCAAAATGTTAAAAATATCAATTTTCCGAATATAGAGAAATTTATTTTCTCAATATACGATCGATATTCGATCATGTTACCTATACGATAAGAGTTTTATTTCATTACAGAAAGTAAAATTATTTCTGTAATCGCGCAGGGACATAAAAATGATCCTTTTTCAATATTTTGTGACACAAATCTGAATTTTTAACAAATTTTTATCCAATTAGTAATTAATTATACTTTGTAGATTTAAATAAAAATTTTTTTTATCAAATAACATCCGTTTTTCAACTTTCGAATTAAAATGATTAGGACACTCAATGTATTCTTGACCCTCTTCCACTTCAAAATCTATTTCCAACTGCCACCTCTACGTGAACTTTTACCGAATTCTTCTGTTAACGAACGTTCTATTAACTATCCATTGAAAACTAACAGCTCGTTAAAACTAAAAACGGATTTGACAGCCATCTCCAGCTAATGAATGTAGAACAATTAAGAGAATTAAGAGATTGCTAAGGATTTAACGATGGTTACTTGATTTGAGAGAGAAATCTCTCTTCCTTTCTTGATCTAATTTACGTAACTGTGTCATCGAAATTCGAACTAAAATTTTTAATTAATTTTACAAATCACTCCGAGTATACGTCAATAATAACATTTTAAAAGTAAATCTCCGTAAATTGATTTCTAAAAGTAAAACGTGTGTAAAAAAATCTCTCTATCAAAATTTTTTACAGACTGCGCAATCGAACGAGGCGGATCGACAAAAGAGAACGACCCGGTCGACCCTCGCGCGAGGCCGAAATTCATCAAGGATGTTTTAGCACAAACCGGCGGTAACGCGCTGCTGCCCTGCCAATTCAACAGTCCTGGAATAGTAAGTACATATAGCCGGGGACACGCAAATATGTACGTTTAATATGGATACACGCGCCGAATACCGCCGATGTATATCGCCACCATTGTACGACGCATATGTATTGTACGCGGTGTACACCGAGGAAACCCGCTTGTATGCGGCCGTATCGCGTGCACGTACACAGAATTGCGTGATACGTTATTTATACCTGTCACAGATCACGTTGCATCCCACGGTATACGTAAGTGCGGGCATGTAAGTACAACAGATGCACCCAGTATTCGTGCAATGTATAAATTATGAACGGCTTCGACACTTTCTACCGATTATAATTTTATAGATTTTCATCGTCGCGAATGACAGATTTCATTTAGAGTCGAAAAGTTTACAACTCTGCGGAAATAAATAAATGTATTATTGTATATTTCAACAGATAAATTAAGAATTTTGAATTTCTTTTTACGCGAATTTTTTCGCTTTCAATGATTTGCAGAATATTGTATGCAAAAATTTTAGATGTATATCATATATAACCATCTACAAATTATCTATGCGATTATGCATAATACGAATAATTTTACATAACTTTGTAAAAAAAATGATTTCAATTTCCGAATTAAATATATATGGCCTCTAATTGTACGAAATTAAGTTTTCTTCAAAAAGTATGTCGTCCGCTAGAATGGCTTCCATCCGCGGGTAGTACAAATTTCGCGTGCAATTTCGTTCCTCGCGGAAACGGGTCGAGTACAGGATGGTTTGTCTATAGAGAGGGGAAAGCTAGAGTTCTCGGCGCACCGACCGTTCGCGGTTGACGCTCCTACAACATTAATGCCGCGAAATTGTATCCCAGTTGGTGAAGAGAGAGGGGTACTACCCTTTCTTCCACCTTTATCCCCTTGCTCAACCCTCGCGGTGACCTGAGCAGAACCAGGCCGATTACGGAGAAATGCAAGAATAGCGTAACGCCGAGAACAGATCGTGCGGATTACGAGAGTCCTCGGAAGATCAATATCTGATAACCTGTCATGTTAGACGATATTAAAGATACAGCAAGAATTCTCAAGATTGCCGTTACAAAATATTAGTATTGACAAAAAAAAATGATTTAAATAGAAATCGAAAACCGAATTTAAGCCAGACTTTGCACTTAGATCTTTACTTTTCGATTGTTTATGGATCAGAAATTATATGATGCTGTAACAACCAATTTTACTTCGTATCCCCAATAAGTTTATTTGAGGAAAAAAGCGCGGTCTCTACAATTCCGTGATATGTGGATTTACATTAATAACATTAATAATATTAACTTCACTAATATTAAGTACTTTAAGTAACTTTACTAATATTAAGTAAGAATTCTAAAAGCAGAACAAAATATGGAAGTATAAAAGTGTAGCGCAAATGTGCTTATCATTATTGCATCTGCTTGCATAATGCCAGCGCAATCGCGATGCGCCTCGCGATTCCGTTTGGAAATTCCGTTCGCGAGGCTTGCGGCTTAAATGGAATATTTGTGCTCGTAATACGGCAAACAAAAGAGCGATTAGACTCGCGGCTGGCGGCTACGCTGGTAACCGTGGTTATTATTTCACAAGAAATCTTGGGAGCTTGCAGGGTGCAAAAACGCTGTTTGACGAACAGCAGCGATGGATGGTCGAATTAAAAGCTGTTTTGGCAACAATAGCTATCGGACGCGGTATCTTCCTTCATAATAAAAAGTAACGCATCGCTATTTATATACGTAATACTTTATGTCGAGGTGGGTTCATAAACATTTTCACGCGAAATGAACATGCCAGAGATGAAATTTTGCGATGATCCGTCACGACAATAAATCAATAAATGACACGACCCAGTTCATTCCGGGCTGCTCTTTCCTCGCGCCGTTTGCGAACGCGGGCAATTATAGAGTCGAATTTAATGATAACCATCGGCGCGCGTCAACAGAAATGTCGCCGTGTAATTGTCAGTGCGGCCACTGTCGGCCGATCACAATTAGACCTGCCTGCAGGGTAAACTCAACAGCTATGTCGATCCAGCGTGGTTAGCCGTTTGTCAGAGGCCGTCAAACTGCCGCGGTCGCGCGGCGCCAAAAAAAAAAGAGAGAGAGGGGGGACGAGATCCGAATTAATTCCCTTTACTTCCCTCCCCCCTCCGACGATGAATGCTACGCGCACCGGCGTTGTACCGGTGAAATAACGCAGGAGCAATTAATACGATCGGAATTTGTTCGAAAGTTAAAAATCGGGCCCGATCGTTTAAACGAGACGAGAGGGAGGAGAGAGAAAGAGAGAGCAAATGATTGAAGAGAGTAACGCGCGTGCAATCTGTAACCCCTCCTTCGTCCATCCGTCGGACAAGGATAGATTACTGCGGTAATCAATTTTGCCTGAAAGGGCCTCGATATCATACGCACGTCGCAACAAAATAATGAGATCGCCGCGTCGAAATTCGCCGGCGTGGCGCGGTACGATCGCGCGTAACCAAGTAATAACTCTCGATTAAAGCGTGTTAAATTGTCAAGAAATGAAGCCCCGATTATATATCGGACGATTTGATTGAATTGATTGTTCATGTATCTGCCATTAATCTCGTGAAATTATATTTCTATTATTCATTTATCTGCATTTTGCCTGTAATATACAGGGGAAAAGATGGTGTATTGCGGAACACAATTCTATTTTGCTTTTAATATATCCTACCAATTCCCAGCGATATTCCCATTCGATAAATGTATTTAACGGTACGTATTAATCGGTAGAAAATTTAACAACATGCAGTGAAATGAAACTAATGGGTAAAAAGATAAGGGCTAATTCTATGAAAATTTTGTTTCGAGTAAAATTCGTGGGAAATTTAAAGAATAATTTTCTAATAAAAAAATACATACAAACGACAATATTTTAATAAAGAGCTAATCAATTATGTAAAATTAATTTTTGAAATAAAAATTATCGTTTATAGAAAAAGAAATTTCACTATATGATTATCGCGGACGGTCTGTTTATAAAAAGAAAAGCTATTATATTATTGACTAATCTCAAGTCTCATGTTTCACGAGCCAGGTGAGGTATAACCGTGCGATCGATAGGGCACGACAAAAAGCTAACAAGAAGGGAATGAAAAGTAGATACCACTGGAATGACAATGCCACTCCTGCGGTCTTTGAAGTGCCAAATTCCGGCACTTCATTCGGCGCCAGCGAGGAAATTGCATGAGAGAATTGCGTTTCCTTTGTCCTTTAAACCAGAGGGGGTATCGCGGGTTGCCTTTGACCTGTCGTTGACCATTACCATTCAGGCACAGGATACGTCCAATTGAGTACCCGCTCCCGTTCGCTGTTGTGACAAGTCTCGCGTCCACTCGGCGCGGCGGTCGACGAATTATGTCTGCACATTACATTACGCGTTGTACGACACGTGTAATGTATGTTATATAATGTATTTTTAATATTGTCAAAATATATAAAGATATTATGTTATTTTAATTAATAAAAGGTATAATATAAATAAGGATATTATACAAAATAAAATAATATAAAATACTTCTAAAAATTCTTACCATTTTAAATCGTTACGTGGAAAATAAAAGTTAAAAATTATAAAACAGCTATCGTTTGCACAATTACGTATGTTAAATACAATTTTAAATTGTATTTTATCGTGCTTTACTTAAATAAAAAATATTAATAAGCTTCTTATTGTTGCGCATGAAACAAATTTTATTACCAGATTTTTTATTACTGCCATATTTGATGCGCAAAAATAATACAGAGTTTAAAAATAATTTTTTTTAAATTAAATTGAAACTTTAAAGAAATCTTTAAGCAAGTAAGATTTAATAAAATCAAAAGTAATTGAAAAGAATATTTTTTACTATTTAATACTAGTAAAGGATACTAATAAAGCTTACTACATTTTAGATAACAGAATATTTCATATTAAAATTTTACAAAACAGAAAAATACTATTTCAACAAAGCTTTAAAAAAATTATATTGTTTTAAATTCAGTTACCTCGACTTTTATATCAAATATAATGAAAAAAAAATAAATATCCTGCTTAATCCTTGGATAACTTACTAATAAATTCACAAAAACTTAAAAGAATAATTTTAAGTTAAATAACAATGAAAGATACGTGTAAGGTTTTTTAAAAACTAACTATATGAAAAAAATTGAAGTAAATTTAAATAGTGTAAAATTTTAAAATCTCTCATGCATCCGAGAATTAAAATTAAAATGTTCATTTTTAGAAAAATATGTCAGGTAGATGATTGCAGTGTCTTTTGTTAACAAATTGTAATAACAGAATAAAAATATTTTTGTCCTAGACAACGCTTTCAGATGTGTTAAGTAAATCATAGCGAAATTGAAGCGCGCGCCGCATCCAAATCTCGACGTCAAATGAATCATATAATATCGTATCAACGTGCATCATGATTTAAATCGCATTGGACATCTTCAGTCGGATATCGGCGTTACATCGTTCGTCAAACTACTAAGCCAGAAATGATTCAATTACGCATGAGAACGGCAAATAAATTGCATGTGGACATGGAAGCAGCTTTAACGTTCAACGGCGACAGTCGGCTGATATAATTACAGTTTAAGCTTCGGTCCCATCACCGACTATTAGTACGTGCAAACGGAATCTAGGGCTGCTTTCTAATGCAAACGCCATATCCGGAACAGACCGGACAAATCGAGTTAAGTGTAATTCTTGCCAATTTGTCGACGCGTCAATTTGTAACTTCCGATGAAATCCCCGATGTCTATCTTCATTTGCCCGACTTTTATAATCAAATTTCGAATGTTTTTTATTTAAAAAATTCGGAATATATTACACGTGAAAGATTATCAATCAATTTTCGCGATTAAAAGTGTTCTAAATGATAGACAGACTGGTTTCAAATAATAAGCTTTATATCAAATCTCAATATATCACATCAATTGATATTTCATTACAAAATCCTCACACATCAAATATTATTATTTTTTAAGCATGTACGATATAATTGAAACATTCAAAATGAGCAGAATAAATGGTTCAAGCTCTAAATTCCTTCTTTTGAAAAAAAAAATCAATGGCAAAGATGGATTCATGTAAACGGTATTCTATCACTATTTGTACAGATTCATTGATTAGAGATCTTTTTATTTTCATCATCTTTATTCAGATTTGTCGTATCGAGAATTTCCTGCTATAGAAGGCAGAACGCATACACACTGCACGCCACAATCGATACGATCTCGATGCTTCGTGTCTCACTACACCTAATCTCGCACTTCTGCTTTTTCGGCATTCCGAAAGTTTCCGAAAGTTTCGCTCGTCGGACGAGCACGTGAACAAAGAGCGAAGATCAATTTCACGCCCGGGATGGGAAAGTGGGGTAAGTGGATAGATAAGGGCGTGAGCCCGACCGTCGGACTCGCTGCCTAAGCGAGAATGTGATCACGACGGGGCGAAAGGGGAGACTCCGGCTACGACCGGGGGGAAAAGTGGGAAGAGGAGGCAAAATGGCAATGGCGTGAGAAGGAGGTAGGAGTCGAAATTTTCATCCCTTCCGTTTACCCAACTATCCTCGCCACGAACGATCTCGCCAACCACCCCGCCGCCACCTCAGACCGCCTCATCCCGCTCGGTAGCCTCGTTTGGAGCACACGTGCCACTGACAGCAGTTAATTACATCGCCACGGAGTCAAAGAGCGGGGTGGGGGGGAAGGGGAAGCAGAGAGAAAGACAGAAAGAGGCAGAGAGATGAGAAACGGAGAAACGGTGGTGCGGTTAGCGGGGAAGGAATAACGCCCTGGACAATTGCATGTCGCCATCAAAAGTTGAAGTGACCGGAAGAACTCCCTCGGCATCCTTCGGCGTGTACTCCGGAGTACTCTGGCTCGCCGCCGATTTCGGATGCCGACTGGTCGGGATCGTTCCCAGTCGCCCAGGCAAATGGGCGTTTCACCGGCAGAGGTATTCAAACTCGAGTTCGCGATGGGCGGATTCTCGCTTGTGTATCTTCAGAGCTTTAATTCAATAATAAAATCAATCCACGGCGAATAGCGTCAGTTATTGACATTTAAGCTTTTGATACGTTTACGTGATTCGATGTAACAAATGCAATAAAATTAAGGGATTTTATATGAACGATTTAAATTAAGTACGCTTTGTGTATGTCAATTCCGCTTTTCATACCTACTTTATTGAACGTTACATACTCACGTAGCGTAAGAAAATTACGTCACAAAGATATGAACTCCAAGACGATTGCAATGAGACAGGCAATTGATAAAATTACAGGTAAAGGATAAAGAGAAGTAAAAGTGTACTATCAAGCATCATTTTCTTATGGTTCCCGCGACGCAGAATGCACATTAATGTACGAGAAGAACGTAAAGTTCTTAACAGGTCTTAAACTATTCTTCAATTCATACTTTATTTTTGTTTGTAATAATATGTAATAAAATAACATGTGTAGTTATAGTTGTCCAACTGTCGTGCCATTACAGTTTAAATGACCAAATTGACCGATTTGATTCACGATCTTCCACAATACACGACGACACTGAGATCACAATGCTCTTTGTATCATGCGTCGGATGACGGTTGGTCACGTCGGAACGGAGCGAGAAATAGGGTCGACCGGCGTGTGTCAAAAACTTGGCAGGAGGGGCCGCGGCGGCCGAGAGAGAAAACAAGCAACTTTTAATTGGAAACCCGTACGCGCGCGCCGGATACCGCATGCACGACCACACCGAAGACTTCCCGTGAGTTTAGATTCGGCAATTAAGTGCGAATCCTGATCCCCCCCCCCTCCTCCTTAGCCACCTTTCTGCGCCACGGAACGGACAATTAACTCTCGCCGCGCTGCGTATAATTTCTCTAAGGCTGCATCGAAGATGCGGTAACATGATTAAAGTGCCAGAAATTACAGTGGCCGAAACTACTTTTCGCAACGATTCTTACACGTTTCTACGGCGAAGCGGCACGCTACGTTACCATTCTTCTTTTTCCAAATGTTTGAAAATTACATAGCCTCGTTAAAACATAAATTTTTAGCCGCGCTAAAAATAGGAATCAAATGTGCATTGTAAATTAAATTAAGTTAAATTTAATTTAATTTAAATTAATATAATGCAAACTATCTGCAAACAAAATGTATCTAATATAAGCATATCATTTATATACAAACATTTTTGTGAATAATAATGTAATCAAAAAGAAAATAAAAATATAAAATATAAGAGATATGATATAAAACTATTTACAGAAAAGAGCAGTATGTAAAGTTAAAAAAATTTATTATTTATAAATATTTTAGAGAAAACTTGTATCTATCTCTCCTATAATCTCGTTCAAATCTAACAAAATCTTTTGAAATTTGTGTCTAACGTATAACGCATAAAATTTATTGCTATGCTTGTGCCTTCAATTAAATAATCGATATTACCTGGAATTACTTGAAGAAGGGAAATAGAGCAGATGCATTATAGAATAGTGGAACCACGTCAAAGCAATAATTATTACCAAATAATTATTACCAGATATGCAATACGACGGCAATATTCCCACATTATTTCATTGACTGCAACAATCAGCTCTATATCCTGCATCATCCCTTCAAAGGATGATCGCGCGTCTATAATGCAGAACGTCTAACGGGGATCACGTTCGGAATGCGTAAGCAGAATGCAACGGCCATGCATGCAAGCTCGGGCATGCGGAGAAGGACCTCGGCGCGCTGTCCGGAAAGGACTAAACCGCCGAAGACACATTCTATCTTAGATCAATTTATCCTCCCTTTGTCGTACAAAGTCAGATAGACGGAGAGAGAGGGTGGGGAAGGACGCGGGACGCGCGTATTTTCTTCGCTTTACAAGTTTGCATGCCAAAGGCAATTTATTAAAATTTCTCTGGCGTCTTTAGTCGCGTAATTTCAGAAACGATTAACGTTTCTGGTGCTCGTCTGTAGAAAGTACAAATGGATTCGAATGCGGGTCCGCGTTTTGCCAGTGTCCGTTCCTGTGTCACTTGACGTAGAGCGATCGCAGACAGATTTCGTAACGTTGAGATGATACGGAGCGATACGTATCATCGGTGATTGATCTGCCCTGACAGAACCGGGGAGGGAGATCCCCTTTGTTCCGAATTTCTGCGAGCGCCTCTCGGCGAGTCGCGCTTTACGCTTGTCAATCCACCTGTTCATAAATTTGCAAACAAGGATTATGGACTTTATCACGAGTTAATAACCCTGCGCCACTCGCTGCGGTATACCACGCGGCAGTAGATCGCGGATACACGGCAGAATTACAATCCGACTTTATTAATATCCGCAAGTGATCTCGTCTGTATAACGTGATTACTTTAATCGAAGCTATTTGAGAGCGAATCCCCGATTGCTATATGAAAAATAATCTCGACAAATTGGATTTCGTCGTCTTCTCTCCATTTCTTTATTGCGCGCGTTAACGAATCGATCTTCCCGCACTGAGAATTTCATCGTGCAACAATTACAATTCATATAAAATGAACAGCAAGTATTTTGTATAAACATTACTTGCAAAACGCAAAGAGACTATTTTCGCGTTCGGAATTTCAATCGAGGAGCACACGTTGTACGTGTAACGCTTACAGCGCAGAAGTTTTCCAGAGTTTTCTCCTTTAATATCACTTTCGCACACGGATAAGTACGCGTACGCGCCATGTAAATGTGGGTCGCAGCAGCACTTCATTGCGAAATAAAGAAATTCGATACTCTGTAGGTAGCGTACAGTAGCCCAGTACGCATCCGGAGACCACTCGTCGGGTAGGAAAGGCATTCTTTGCCCGTATAAATTCGTGCTCAAGCGATATTGAGGCATTTTTCTTCCCTCTCAAAATCGCTGATCTCCAGAAGAGCGCAGCGATCGCGACAGATCGCCTGATCAATTTTGCATGTCGTTCGTGAAACTGTAGGATTGTGATTACGCTAACCGTTTCGAATATATCTCACAATATTATTATTACTTCCGATATTATAGAATGTCATGAAATCACTATTTCTTGTCTCTCTCAGTCAAGTGCGGCATCTTCGAAAATATTTGTCGCTAAGCGACAATAAATTTTCAAACGCTTTTCCGCAATCCCGCCTGCGAAAAGCGCTTCAATTCCCGTCCAATTTTTCATTCGTAAAAGTGTCCCAATTAAAGTCAAATGCGCGCATAAAAAATTAGCGGGACGAAGTGAGCGAAGAGCTCATAATTATATAATGGTCCGTAAAAAGGGTGGTATTACCGCATGGCAGAGTCGTGTCTGCGGATAATTTCATTTGATTCGTGCCACTCAAAGTACTTTTTATGTACTCTCATTAAATGAGCTTTATCAAAGCGAGCCTCGTCGTAGATTCCCTCGAACGAGCTTCATCCTTGCTGCTACGAGCAAGGGAAAAAAAGCTGCTTAAAAGGTTGAACGAAGATTGCCGTAATTGATAGCATGATAGGTCAAAAATGCGCGCCCGTTAATAGAGACGAGATTTTCATTTATTTTAATATACGGTGTTCATTTAGAAGGGTTTCTGCAACCAGATTATGACGGTGGAATATCGAGTAATATTACCTGCTAATCGAATCTTCGCGAATTCTATAAAAGCGGACAATCTCTCTCGCGGGTAATGTATCGTAAAATGCTCTCCGACACTCTCCGACACGAATACGTCATTTTTTATTACAAATTAGATTAGAATTATCCAATAAAATGTTCATAACTTATCTCTCTCGGTCGCGCGAATCAGTCCCGTGGTCGCTCCGCAAAACTCGTCATTGCATTTTTAGCAGCAGGTAGCATTCAAAAATGTTTATCTATTCCTTGTTACCGGGTACAACAACAAGAGATAACAACAATGATCGCCTGAACAGCGTAATCCGGTGGAACAGTCCGCTGAAAAATTCATTCAACCATCTGTTTTTTTTTTCGTTTTTTTTTTGCTGTTGTTTTCCGATTCACTCGCCGCACGGCGCGCGCGGACGAGAGTGGCAAATGGGGCCTCTCTCGGAAACAATAGACAGAGCAACGAGCACTCGGAAATGGCCCACTTAATCGGCCCCTCTCTGACAATATATCGATACTCCGCTGCGATGGGGCGCCGCTTTTGTTGCCGAGGACAACGTCGGCTATCCGATATAATTGAGCCACAAGAGCCGGACTCCACTTACTGGCCGACAGTGGGTGACTACAATTACGACTATGCGCTCTCGCATCGCGAGATATTGCATTTACCGACTTATCATGCCATCATCTACGCTTTCTCGCTTTGTTATAATTTTAAATGTGCTTCGACACTTATGCTCTTTCTCTCCATCGTTTAGAACTTCAGGAAACATTCCTCGGAAATTTATCCCTCTTATCTCTCTAACAAAAATATCCCGAATAAATTTAATTTTATTATTATATTCATTAAATTTTATTATAATATTCATATGTAAAGAATCAATTCCAAACTTGGATAAAAAACCCAAATGAGAGATAAGGATTAATCCTCTTAAGATACATTCTAAATAATACGTATATAACAGATATTATAAAAATTCGTATAAATCCAATTACATTAAGTCTTGTAATCCACGAACGGTGGAGCTTGATTTTTTTCACAGAACCATATGGAATTCGAGCTTCCTATCGTCATTCGAGAATTACGTAAAACAACGTTCTACCTTTTGTATATCGATTTTCCTGCGATCTGACCTTTCAATCTCGATATTTAATCCCAGTCATCCGCGCGCTCCGAGTCTCGTTGGCGAAACGGTACGGACGAAAATCGCGAATACGTTGCAACCTGTCCGTTGAGCAACAGCGCAGTAAATACGTACTACTGGCATTCGATTTGTTCTCGCGAATTCCTCGTACGTTCATATGCACTTTCGCGGAAATATCCCCTATCGTTTTCCGGAGACGTTGGTCGGGGATTCAGCTTCCGTAAACATTTCGCGTGCAATCTCGCGAGGAATTCTTGACGCGCGACGTGACCGACTGCAGAGACCTGCCGGACATAAGCACCGTCTATACAAAGAAATAGCACGGATTCCGACTATAAAGAAATAGGCGGAAATATTCTAGGGACAAAAGCAGCATTTCCGAGTGTGTATGTATATGTGTCTGTATGTGTATATGTGTGTGTAGCGTTCTCCATCAAAACGTGGCACGTATTCTCAGACTCTAATCAAACGTTTACCCAACTCAGCGGTTCTCGAACCAAAGCGAACGCGATCCTCTTCCTATATTTCCCAAGAAAAATTTATCTACTGTGTGTGCTCGAATAAAAAGATAAACTTATTTCCTTTACGTATAAGAAATGGGCATCTCTACTGTATCTACATATAAAAAATACAAACGATGTTATATAATTAAATAAATTAAATATATAATAATTAATAAATCGCTCTGTATACAAGACGGGATTAGAAAATTTAGATACTAAAAAGCAGTAAGGAACATTTTACACAATAAAATAAATTTCTATTTAAATGCATTTAAAAAATGAAATAAATAAGCTGTATTATTTAAAAATTTTAATAAGAAAGATAAGATATCGATTTAATTTCTACTGTAAAGAACTTTAAAAAGAAATGGTGAGGTAAACCTTGACACACACACCAACAAAGTTTCATAAACAGAAGAGACAATATTTTGCACATACGTCCCGAAACATTGACATGTTCCCCAACGCGAGACCGTGTGAGCGCGCGACCGTGTGTCTCTCTCGAGCTTCTCTATTGTCTCGACGTTTGTCTTTCACGGAGCGTTCAGTTTAACTTTGCTGTGGCTCTTCCAAGTGCATGTGAACTATTTGTAACTATTTGAATTTGATCGGTCTGAGCACACCGTTGAGATCTCCAAGTGAATATATACCGCAATTAAGCACAGTTAGAGCATTCAGCCGTTTTCGTTTGTACCGTATCGATCGATCGTCTCGTCTCCGGTGACCGTCTTATTGGCCCGAAAACGCCGGCGTGGAACCGCTCTTAACAGTTTATAGACCTGAGCCCGCTAAACTCTCAAGAGGGAATTCACTTCTGGGAATCAAACAGGATTTTCTGCAAATTGGACGTGGTCTTGCTGCAGGTAAACGAGCTTGCAATTCTGCTTCAACTATCGATGCACATGTTATTGTCTCTTAACGTTCGCGCTTCAATTTGTGTTTATCATCGTCCTAATACGGTCATGTCTGTATCGACAGGCTACAGGTTTCCGAACGATAAACTTTGGCGATCGTCCCTCGTACAACCTGCTGACACTCTCTCTCCAACTCCACGATGTCTGAACAACATCCTGTGAGTTCCAACGTGCAAATATTGTATACATGCAAATACTGCAACAAGCCGATATCCGACGACGACGACAATATTCACTGTAACGGTCCTTGCAAAATGATCGTACATTACAATTGCGCAAAAGACATTTATGGAAATCATGTTTCGAAACTCATATCTGTAACTGGAGATACTGTAGAGGACATTGACTTTAATAATTATTATTGCATTAATTGTAGTATTGACCAGGCTGCCACTCAATTAAATACTTCCACTTCAATTGAAAATTCTAATCAAAATTCCGTCAAGACTGACGCTTCTTCTCGCTCTGCAGAAAAATTGCCTACAGAAAAATTCCCGACGACTCAGAGCGATAGTTATGAATCTAAAAGTTCCCCTCCGAATACTTTTATAATGAACACTTCTATGTCCTCTTCGGATAGATCAGCAACGAGCGATAGTTCTGTTCCATCTGAATATTCCAGTGCGAATCCTCTTAAATTCAACACTTTTACTTCCTCTACAGAAAGATCCCCGAATGGGACGATTCAGATCAATAGTCCATCTGGAAATTCCAGTGTGAGTCCTCTCAAATCCAGTACTTTTATTTCCTCTACAGAAATTCCGTCTCCGAATATAAGAGATATCAATACTCCTCGTCAATCTGGAAATTCCCGAGTAAGGCCCTTAAATAAAAGCAAAATTCCCATCCCAGTCAAGAAGAATCTACAGTTCCAAACTCATTCGCCGCAACCTGATGTAGAAGAAAATTTAAAAATTATTAAAGATATGCAATGTGAAATTAAAAAATGTTCTGAGTTACTGCACAAAAATGAAGCAAGACAGAAAAGTATAAATACGCAGATCAAACTTAATAGCAAGGCAATAGAAACTATGCAAACTGAATTGGAAAAAGTAATTACAAGTATCAGCGGAATACAAGGGTTAATGCGACAGGAAATCCAAAATCTTCAAAATAACCATAACGCAATCATTACTTATTTCCAATTATTCACAAATCAAGTTTCACGTATGTTTCCAAGGTAACTGTTTATTCAGATAGCAATAAATAAATCTCAGAAAAAAATTAAAAAAAACAAGAAACAATTAAACAATTATACCTGTTATACTCTTATGAATGAATTTGTTATAATCACAACATTGGTGCTGTACAAATTAATATTATGTAGCTTCGAAGACATGATTCTTTGCATGCCTTGTTTTTTTCTCAATAGGGGAAACAATAGATTTCGAAATATTCTATCCTCTTTCTCTTTGTAGTAAAAGTTCGCCTGAGAAAATAAGCGAAAAATGTTTTATTCTACCGATTTGCTCAATTCCTTTGGAATTGGACAGATCTGAAACAATAAAGAGTTTTTTTAATATCACCGCGACTGCTTGTAAATTCATCGATAATAATCAGTTACGTATTTGAATTAGAAATGACATTTTCATATTTAAAAAAAATGCTTTTTCGCATTCTGCAGTGCATTATCTTAAGAACTCACAGCATTCATTTATATTTATATATGTTAATATATATAAAAGCATTATCTTTAGAATTATCTTGATAATTGAAATATATAATTCATATATATTTCATATATGTATTTCTCAGCCTTTTACAATACCTACATTCCAATTGAAAATTCTCACCTTCCGCAGGAGAAAGAGGGCAGAATTGCAAATGTCGTTGTCAAAACGTATATAAAAATTTATATTTTAAAATACGACTTACGTATGCGTTCCTGCGTATTCTTGATTTAATCGACGACCAATTAAGTTTGACCGATATTTTACATATAAAAATCGTATAATCGTATAACCGTATAATCGCGCTGCTATTTGCACGTATCACTTTACACGTTTGTATCATACGAATATTGCATAAGTATTGTCAAAATAAATTTTGTGTCAGTGCACATTGCAAATAATTATATTCTATAAGAAGCTCTGAAATAATTTTGTAAAATCGCTTGGGCCAGTTTTGAAAATAACAAGCCTCTCGTAACGCTGCTTTCGAATACACATCAATAACAATGCGCCACAATTGTCTGAAAACATCCACGGGAAACTTGAGATTCTATTCCCTTTTATTATTTCATTGTCGAGTATGTGAATAAACGTTACGAATATGCCGTCAGAATATGCTTTTCCAAAAACGTCGACGTAAACATTTTTTATTCTCCGCTCTGTTACTAAACGCGATGGACGACGTTGTAGGAATATTTTTAACAAAAATGATACCATACCGTAAAAATGTTATCGACGGAATACGCACTAAATGTTTTGCCATAATACACAGTCACTGCGCGCCGAATAGCAACGATACGTTTGGTACGTGTTGCAGTAGTATTTCATGAGATAACTGGCAGCGCGTGACAGCGTGTAGTCGATCTTTGCGTCAACATATATATGGCACTCGCAGCCTCGAGCTCGCTGGCACACTGATATCTCTCCACTGCGTCTCTATGTCCCAGTTATTCAAAATATCTCAAATTGACAAAACGACAAACTTACAAAACTCTAAATGCGACATATCAATATATATATTTGATGATCGCGCGCTTGTCGAATTTAGGAAATGACTTTGTACAGTTCCGTTACGTAAGGAGATTTATTCACGATGCATCCTCGAAGTTACGGAATATTTTCCCTTTGGAGTTTTATTGAACTAACTATAGCCCTTTTAATAATATGATAAATGTTGGGAAGAGATTCAAATCCTTAGCATATATATATATATATATATATATTCAATTTCTTGATTATATATATAGGTATATATATATATATATGTATATATATATGTGAATATACATACACTTGAGGAATTATTACGTATATTATATATTACATGTATTATGTATTACATATATTGTTATATATTATGTATTACATATTATATATATATTATATATTTAATCCAACATTTCATCATAATCAAACATTTACATATATTATTGTATTCAAACACATGTAACTCTAAAGCCCGGTTCCACAAATGTAAAATTAACTTTAATATCGCTTTAATTTACTAATTATCTCTTTTTAATTCTTGGATTAAAAAAAGGTAAAACGAATTGAACTTCGATTAAATTGAGTTAACCGTGAATTGTGAAACCGCCTAAGTGTGACTGTGGAAAATACAATCGGTCAAATCTCTTCTCAATATTTAATTAAATGAGAAGTTTAATTTTATTATATGTAATCTAGTAACATAATTTTAATATTATAAAATCATACTATCCGTCGTGTCATTTTCTCTTAAAGTTTACAATCTTATCCCTAAAATAGATCGCCAAATTTGAATAATATGTTTATCTTGAGAAAAGATTATATTGACATCACCAATGAAAATTATAACTGCCAAACTGTAACTTCTCATAAAAATTCTTAACTTATTTTCTGTATTTTAAGATAATCTTATATAATTATTAAATACGACATCAAGCATCTATTTGCATAGATTTATTTTTTTTCCTTTCTTCAAGCTGTCACATCTCACAAATTGAAAATAATAAGGAGCGCAGAAAGAAACGTCGAAGCAAGCAGGCCAAACTTGTAATGGTGAGACATGTGCCGAAAAAGGCATCTTTAATTTTAAGAATTCAAAAGAAGAGAGGAGAAGAGAGAGAGAGAGAGAGAGAGAGAGAAGGATCGCTGCATATTTCTGCCGCCGATCGAGACTGAGATTCCGCCGATACCGAAATACCGATGCGGATCGATGTGCGCGCCGTTTAACGCGACCCCGTTGTCCCCTTTGATGAAAGCGCCCCGACGACGTCGCAGCTGCAACGTCAGATTGGGGCGCTTCGGTGGCACCTGCAGCGTCGTATGTATCCGTCGCGTCGCGCGCGCGGGTCAATCGTTTGCCTCATCAGGCGGGAATGCCCCGGCGACCGACGTCGCTTGTTAACAACGACGTCGCCTTCGCAAACGAACACGCGTCCGTTCTGACCCTCGATAGGTGTATCATATATTAAACCGTATGTACGCCTGACATACATACATACACATATATATATATATATATGTATGTATGTATAACGCTCCGTATATACATTTCCGCAATCGACCGTGCGAGCAGCTAGCGCTCGCCTATCGGCGCCGCTTCGCTCCAGAGAGATTGCTCCTGATGCACCGAGCGCGGCTGCGAGCGTCCCGCTTATATCCGCACATATTAGACGTATGTGTATACGCGTATCTCTAAATGTATAAATTAGTGCGGATTGCCCTGTGGATACAGAATTACAGCTGTGGAGAGACCGCGTCCAATTTCGCGTGGAATTTGCGTTCAGGCATGTTCGCGCCGAAATGCACTTGAAAGAAGAAAGAATTATATCGAAGAATTATCTTCAATATTGTCGTTTGCTTTCCTTGCGCACGATTTTACTTCACAATACATTTTTACATTTATTTACGGCAATGACGCGACGGCGTGCAGCGATTCGTGCAACATTCGTTCACGTCGAAAAAATCAAACTCTTCAATTCCGCTGGGTATAATATTAACATCAATATCTGATCATCAACATGCGAGCCCCGATGAGAAGCAAATATAATACATTATACGTATCTAGAATTATTAGCGTACTACAGAACTCTTTGGAAATCCGCGGAGCTCGAATCCATACAGGAGCAACTATTGGATCCGTAGTCGAAAACGGTCTACACGGGATACACATCGCGTACGTGCGTAATGTCGAACAATCGCGCAAATCCGCGAAATCATGAGTGTGTCATCAAACAGCGCTCGGCCATGAACGGCCGAGTCCCGTTGCATTGCAACGGTGAATTCTCACGCGGAATCATATGTCAATGATTATTGTTTAACTTATAGCGCGTAGAATCTGACGTTGACTTATACAAACAGGCGCAAGCGGCGATAGATGTGCCCCGCGTGTGTGTCCGATCGTCCCCCAAGTCGCTCTGTCAATTACACCTGTTGCAAACGCTCTCTCCTATTTGCATGTCGTGCCATATCCGATCGGCGAAGCCGCAATCTCTCTCTCCGGTTTGCGCATTCGCAGCCGTTTCGCGACCATTTAGCATCGCGCGCGCGTTGCATCGGACGTCCCACCTCGGGCAAGTGACTCGAACGCGAGTTTGCTGCGAGCCTGTCTTTATATGTGCAGTCGCGCTTTATTGCGCTTTATCGCGCGACGCGACGTAAACTATCGCTTTCAGTGCTTTCACGCGCCGCGACATGAATTCATCCCCGCCCCGCGGCCGCCGGTCTTATCCACGATTTTAACCGCCGACAAATCGTCCCGCAGGCGTGGTATACACGTGCAATGCATACGTAAAACGATAATTAAATTACATCCGATATATTGAAATTTAATGAAACGCGATATCAATAATGGAAGATAATAATTTTACGACTAAACGAATTATATACGTAAAGATACAAAAATAATCCTACGAAAATTGGAGATAATCTCCGTAGCTCAATTATTATATTTTCCTGCTTAACTGAAATGAAACGTAGAGAAAAATATATTTTCTTCTTTTTTAAATTTTTCATACAATTTTAAATACACAAAAATAATACGTACAATAAATTTAATATCTATGATACACGACATCGAGAATTCCAGCTTTGATGCAATACATCGTTTATTGTAATGAGTGTACACGCGTTTACATTCACATACGGTGGATTTACAAGCGGAGGGTAAAACCGAATGAATGGACCATTGTGATGTCGAGTTTTAATAGCTCCCTGAGCACCGGAATGATGTAATGTCGAAGAATAGGGGTAAGAGGAGGGAAGAGAGTGAATCTCTTGAGCAATAATTCTCGCAATCTCGTAATTATTCCTGAAGCCTATTGTATTCCGGCGCACCGGGTCGAAACCTAACCGAGTTAAACGGCAAGTATAAGGGCGCATACCCGGGGTAGAAATTACAGAGCGAAACGCGCACTTTACAATGAGCATTTACCCTGAAGAGCCCTCTCCCCGCGGTTTTACATGCGAACCGCACGAAGCTCGCTACCGGCAAATTAATTTTGAACAATTAATCGACGAAGTGTTTAATTTCCCCATCCTCCTAAGGCTTATAAGCCGTTAGTTCTACAGGAAACCGAATTTTTAAAACAAAGAAACAGAGCAAATCTCTGTATAATAAAAAAAACTTATCTGTGAAAAAAAACGCGTGTAACTTATTAAAGCTCAGGTAAAAAAAATAACTGTTCTTGCACGGTTTTAAGGCTTCATGATCTGAAACTTTAAGATAGCACTGTTATCTCAAAGTTATAATATGTTTTTATTACATCGTTAAAATAATCATTGCAAAAGATTAGTGGAGAATCTGCGTATTTACACGGTTCCTAAAATAGCGATAATTAAATAGTAATAAGGTACAAATATCAAATTATAAAGTATTACACTCAATTAGCACACTCGCTTCAAATTGCAAACCTTTTAGAGCCCATTAGAGTTTGCGTAAAAATTTAATACTGTAATTATGTGAATTGCCGACATTAACACAATATCAACCGTATTGGTAATTTAATCTCTTCACCATTTTACGGCGAGCCACTTCTAACTCCTGCGAATTGTTGCGGTATATAAGGGCGTGCTCTCGCAAGCGTTGGCTCCGACGACGTCGCGTTTATTGCAACCAATCGCCGCCAACTGCCAAAATGTATTTCGATCGTAAATTGGATATCCGGTGGAATATCTTTTACTTCTTATCGCAACGGCAATATCGCTCGGCACTAATATCGCCCGGCAAACGTTGACGACTGATATTTTCTCGTGGCGCGCGCGCGCGAGATGAAACCTTCCGCCTCGCACGCGCTCGAATCCCCCGAATTCGCGCTGCTCGGCAACCGCTAAATTTTCCGGTGAGATTTACCGCGCGTGGCATGTACCGGAAAGTGTCGCGGACCGGTGGTGGCGCGTTTTGCGGCGAAAATATTTGCCACGGCTTTTTCGATGTTCTCCAGTCGCGCGGACGCGTGTGCGCGCGCGCGTGATATCGACGCGCGATGCGAGCGTACACACACGAGTGGGACGGGCACACATACGTCTTATTCCATGACGATGGAGGGCGTCTCTCACTGCCGGGTTTATCTCCATTGTTTTTCAGACGAATAAACGCAAACGTTCTCATTTGTTGCTCCCCTCCCGCGCGTCGCCGTATCAAGATAGTAAAAGTCTCTTAAGCGTACGATGGGATCTCCCGCGAGACTCGAGAGTAACTGAACATTAAGGAGGGTTTTTCGATTTTGTAAACGTGTCACGGTAGATCCGTTTCGTAGAGCCCCTCCCGAAACTCGTTGCTTTAACTCGAGTCCGTAAATACTGTAGCATCATCATTATCCTATCGAGAACCGATTACCTTACGGCAGAGAGACCCAAAAACAGTCTGTATTGTAAATCAAGAGAACTTTCACAGCGGCGCGACGAGACGAAACTCAGGTGACCGAAATAAAATAACTGTTTAATATCGCGATACCTGAAATAATTAAGATCGATAAACACCAATAAATTGTACGCAACACAATAAATAAATAAACTATCGACGGTCGCACTTATTTTGTCACACGCCATTCGTACCGAGGTACGAGAAAACTGCTTTTGTGTGAAAACTGATTGCCCTAATTTTGCCGGATCCACGTCATGGAATAGAAATTAATTTGTAATTAGGTCAGCCAATCGATGAACGTCCGTGCAAAGCGCTTCTTTTTATAGCCGCAAGAGCAAAACCTCCGTATATGTGCAAGTATACTTGCAACTTTGCCGCGCGTGACCGTGTACTATTTTTCTTTCATCTCCTAGCTGTTTCATTAAACTTTCTCTCATAAAGAGATTATAAATACGACCAACTTTCTCTCTCTCTCTCTCTCTCTCTCTCACTCTCTTTCTCTTCTGTTCTCGTACCTTTCGCAGAGCGAAGAAATTATCTCGCAAAATTTATCTGTTTATTGAAAATTCGACAGTCCCACTAATTAGGGATGCTCTGTTAAGCTTCAGTTATTTATTAGCTCCCGCGACGTGCGGATACATTTTTAATGAAAATAACGGCATTTTCATAAAAAATGCGCACAGATAAAACGAGATAATTATATTTCGCATTATTAACCATATAATTTTAAATAAGCGATACTGCGGAATTACGGGAGATTTTGTTTCAAAATTCATAATGGCGTACGTTTTAACAAGCTCGTGAGAGATAACCGGGCGTAACAATCCCGATGAACCTTTTTTTTTTTGTTCTTTTTGCTTCGAATGTTCGCTACGCCGGACGCGTGCAATTTATACCGCGCGTTACAGAGAATTATGAGATTATCAACCGTCATAAAATTATTCCAAGTTCGCACATTGAAAACGTGATAAAATTACGGAATCTAACGAGAGGTCAATAATGAAAAGAGAAGAGAGCTACAATTTGAAAATTTTAGCAAAATGCTTCACACTTACTTTCGATGTTACATATTTGAGAAAAGTTCTAGAAGAGACTTTTATGATTTTCTCTCCATAAATATAATAAAGAATGACACCTTTTTGCAATGCTATTGACTCAGAATTGTGAAAAAAAAACCAAATTTTGAAAATTATAAAATAGATCCCCTTCTACGTTTTCAATCGCGAAAGTTACGCGTCTCTTCTTAATCTTTCGTTAACGGTCGCGAAAAAAGCTCGCGAAAAACTCGGCGTCCGCTATTCCGCGGTGAACTTAATATCGCGCGTTCCAGGGACTATTTGCTATGCCAGCCAGAAAATTGGAGAAGTTTCCGCATTCCATTGGGATTTCCGCGCGAATTTCGGGCACTCGCGCGTGTACCGATTCCCGAAATATTCATACATATTGGCGCCCGACTAGTGCCGCGAAATTTATACGCGGCACATCGGCCGAATGTAATGCCCGCGAATTTCTCGTGTGCATCCCGCGCATCGGAGCGCACAATGATCACGCGCCGTATTCCCTCCCCTCCCCCGTATATGCGACCATATACACGGGCTTGCGTAACTAATCGTAAGAGACTACGATAGAAATGTTCTCCATGTGGCTTCGGTTATGCCGATGAAAAATAGACGGAATTTGTCGGGATTCATTATGGACGCTTAAAAACGCACTTGATATCGCGAAAAATAACTTCTTTAACCTCGATTTGTTTTTTTCCATTACGTTTCCCACAACGGATTCGACGACAATATCTTAATGAAAAATTTCCGACCAGGTCTATTTACAGGAGTCTATGTGCACACTGCTCAACGAGATTTAAGAGCCGTAGGTATATATATTAAATGTTAAAACGAATTTTCAAAAATGTACTTCAAAGTAAAAAATAAAGTTTTTTAAATTACGGTTTTTTTTAGTGATATTTCCAAATGACACTATTTCCAAATCGGTCACTGCAAATTCGACAGAAAAAGATTTCAACTTTGAAGTCATGCACAGAGTAAAAAAAAAATTTAACTTTGTTCGAGATCTTCCGAGATCTCCTCTTTGAAATGCTCTTTTAGAAATTGAGCTACGATTCTTTTTCACCGAGTTGTCACCGACTCGAAATGATTGGGATTTGAAAGCAGATTCTTTAAAATGATCTTCTGAAAGTCACTTCGCGATTATTTCTCGTAAAGTCACGTAAGTTTTTTATCATTTTTATCAGCGATACAGAATATTCCAGTTTAATTTTATAGAAAAAACAGAGCTTTGAATACACTTTGAATATCTCTTACAATATATATAATATCCTTTCGACGTTCGCTGTCTTTTTATGCCGTAATACAAACACGGTGGCGTTCATCCGTCAAATCGGAAGCGCGGATAATGAGCCGGCAGGCTGAAACAACAGTGTCGGGTAGCATTCGAAACAACCGGCTAATTCGGGACAGAGAATCAAGTGCTCGTCGAATCTGCGGTAACAAGACAAACGAGCGTACCGCGAGTGTGGGTTGCCGATCATCGAGTGAATGTCAGACTCGCGATGCCTACCGCCGAAACTAAATCCAGACGGACTGCGGGATGAAGCGATCCGGCTTCCCGCGTGCCCCGCGCCATTTCCTTCTGAATAGACAAATGGAACGTGCCCGTCGGTCGAACGCGAAACACGTATAGTGGCAAATTACCCACTAGAGTGTGACGCGTAAAAAGGGCTCCCAAAGCGGATTATACTGCGGGTTCACTTCATACTGGACGTTCCACACTCGTCGTCGCTTAATTCAAATGACAGATTTTATTCACCAATTTGTTTGCATGTGTAAAATTCACTTAAAAAAAATTGTCTTCAATAAAATTCCTCGAAAATTTAATAATTAATTAAAATGTCAAATAAATAATTTAAAAAAAGCCAACGGCGCGTTTTTCATTAACTTAAACAATTAAAATTAATAAGATTGAGAAGAAATCGCGTTAGATGTGAGCCGTAAAATGTAGGGACTTGCCAATCAAAATTTTAAATAGAACTGAAAAATAATATCAATCAATTTTCGTTTAAGAAATATATGTATAACAATAAAGAAAACTACATCTAGTGATTCCTAGGTAACCATTAGATTAATGTAGATTTTTTTATTTCTTTCATTATTATTACTGGAAAGTGCAAAATTACTGCTAGTACACTTATCCCTCTACCCATAATTATTTCGATTGACGTCGAAAATACTCGGCGTTTCGACCGAATAGACTCTACGAGGTTTGATTAAAGCTGCGAGAAGTGCACTCGAATGTAAAGCGGCGGAATAACGATTATAAACCGCCGGCGTGACACATTGCGAACCGATAATGTACGGCATGCTGTGTTCACGTTGCCTATTAATTTGCTGTTAATGACGCTCGAACGTGAGAAACTAGCCGGAGTTCCGCTCCGCGCGAACGATTCTGCGGGAACGATCGATTCGTTCTGCGTAAGCCTTTCAATAATTGCTGTTCAAACCGGATGGAATAGTTTAATTCCGATGTGTGTTGCGCCGTAAAGAGCGAAAGGCGAATGAAACAGGATGCGGTGAAGGGCTCGGAAGGACGACTGCGTGCTTGGGGCTGTGGAAATAATCAAGGATGGAAATGAGGCGAGACGAAGAGGGGTAGGGGCGAAATTGTACGTAAAGTAAAGCTGTAATTGATGAAGGCATTTTATTATAAGCGGAATGTTGATTGCTACTCGGTATTGATATTTGCGATTAATGCTAATATTTGCGATTAATGTAATTTGGAAAAGTATATATATTCATAATATATGTAAATTATATATAATTATATTTAACATTAAAGTAATTAAAGGCAGAAAATGAGTAGATAAAATTAAATTTTATGACACTTATATAATTACATTTTCCCTATCAAAAATATTTCTTGTACTTTAAAATAGAATAATCTTGGAGTTTTATTAATATTTACACTTTCTGATAATTCTATTAAACATATAATGATATAATTATATTAAAAACTCCTTTGTAACGTTTGATAAAACAGAAATTTTAATAAAGTTACTTTAAAGTTTAGTCCCTTTCCCTCGAATTAGGTTTAAAAAATAAAGTAGGTATTCGCGAACAGTGGCATTTTACGCTACTTGCCCCGTGATTTTATATTCCTATTTTTCTCTATTTACTAAGGCAATTCGTCCCTGTTCGTCGCGCAACTCCAGAAACAAAGTTAAGAGCGGAGAAACGACCGAGGGACACGAAAGTCGAACGCGCCTCACTCGTCCAGATCTTCCAAGTTTACTCCGTCGAGGGAGTACTCGCGAGAGACACACAACGGAATAAATAAAACGGGGAGAAAAGTGACGGTCTGAAGGCCACAAGGCACGAATGCAGGCGACGTAGGTCGAGGACCAATAAATTTCTCGCCGATTGGAAACTATTCTTTCGAGGGGACATTAATTAAATGGCGCGCCGATGTTATCGCGGCGCGGCGCGGGGGCGCGCGTTCACACGTGCAAAGAAAGGCCGTGATTAATAGAGGTCTCGTCCGCGCCGAAGAAGGATTATTTTCTTTCCAGCCCGACGCGCACGCTGGTGGCTAAAGATTTTGTGAATAGGCGCCGCTTCTTTCCCGCCGTTTCTCGCCGTTGCAACGGGCACTTCTCTCTCGCAGATTCGGAATCGAGAGCGCAAAGAAAGAAACTTATGAGAAGAATGGAACGGTGGCAAGAAATGACGCAAATAGATAATCTTGAAAACGAGAAATAAAAATTTTACGAACATATGTTTCTTCGCAAACATTCGAAGGCGATTTTTATATGTGAGATTCTTTATAGCGACGTTTCAGGTGCGATTTGATGACTTGGGATATTGGTTCGCATGTGTAACCGCACATGAGCCGGCCATGAATAAATCATAGGATTTATACCTCCTATTAACACGATTCTATAATATGTATATTGTATGGTCTGTGTCACGATTAATCGTGCGGAAAGCCGCGTAATAGCGCTACCGCTTTTACCCTTTGCCACTTTGTTAATATTGTCTACTTCAGAAGTTCAGTAGACTTCGTAGGGAGAAAGATCGTCAAACTTTTAGACATTAAAGTTCTTCATATAAAAACATATGTACATATATATATATATATATATATATATATAAAGAAAATTATAAATACCAAATATACTTGTTATATAATACAGTATCGATTAGTTTGGTTATCATAGTTTTGTAATTGCATCGAGAAAGCATAGTTTGGAAACTATTTTCGTTCGTATCTCGGCCAAATAATAAAGCTCGCGCGAATCGCGCCGTGTAATGTATCCTTTCAAGATAAATCAGGATAGAAATGAGAGTGTGCGTGCCTGCCGCGAGCGAGTCAATACTTCGTTTTGGCAAGTAATCTTAAAAATAAAATCTGCCGCCCTTTTAACGAGCATCCGACGCGAGGGTAACATGCACACGGGGCTTTATAATTGCATTCTCTCTCTCGCTGGTCGAACGCGAGCGTCCGGTTCTTGTTACGACATACGTTTTGCCCGGTTATGTGACTGCACTGGAAATTTATGGCCACTAAAACGCCTCTCGCCGCTGGGCGAACGCCTTTCGTTATTCCGCGAGTACCTTTAATTAAACGAGCGATGCGACGTCCGCCCTTATTCGCAACGCGTTATAAAACCGCGCAAAGTCGTACGCGGGGAGCTCTCTCGCGCTCATTCGTAAAATCATGAACTCGTCGACCAGCGAAATCGATCGACCCCTCTTCCACCATAAAAATTATTTCATAGTTGCAACGGAATGTATTTTGTACTCGACCAGGTTTTTGAATCAGCTCGATACGATTCTCTCTGCAACTACACGCTATATTTTTGCATACGCCAAACACATACTGGACCTTTTAGAGATTCAGCCAAATATTTTTACACATAACTCTGAAAAAAACTACATATTTTTCGACCAATTTTTTCCAGAGAAATACCAGATATCACAGGATATGATTATGAAATCAAAATTCAAGCTTGTTTGATAAATTACAAGATGCAAAAACACGTTTAAAGATAAACTTTTTAGGCAAGCTAACGATTTGTTTATGCCGAGTCTCGCAGGTCCACGTGTGCAGTTTTAGAATTAACAAACTAAACTATTCGAACTATTTATAGAAACATTTTTGCTTTTTAATTAAAAACCGTTTCGAGAAAGAAAGATACAAATAAAATTGTTAACTTTTTAATAATAAAAAAATGATTAAGTAAAAGTAATTTAAGTAAAATATTATACGATGCTGGTTTTATTGATATCAAACATTTTCACCTACGCTTATAGAGCATAAGAAAAGGTTAATTATGTTGACGTCGCATCGCGACCCTTACGCGAAAGCGTAGTGTTACGGGAACGCTATTGTTTATTACTGACATCATTAACCCTTGACGCTTAATAAGATGAAGTAACTTATACTCGCACACATGTCAGCCGATAAGCACGTATCGAGAATAAAAGTGTTCAGAGTTTAAATGGAAAGCTTAAGTAATATTGAGCTTACGAGGCTCAATATTACTAAAACTTTTACTTTCATTATTTTTGTAAAGATAGATTGTCCAGATAGTTTAGTATTAGAAATGTTTCTTAATTTTAAAAAATATACTTTATTTTAACAATAACGTAAAAAGTCAAACTACATAATAAATAATATAGAAAGTATGTCACAGCTTTAAATTATAACATTAAAACTTGGTAATTTTTTAAAAAAAATCAAGCCTAATAAGAGCGGAACATAAACGAATTGCTTTATCTCCACGCCTGATCTACTTTGCCTTAATAGAATTTGAAATATTCATGTTAAAAGTTACATTTTTTAATGGAAAAAATGCCCGAATAAATTTTTATTCAATTCCAAAAGTCGAACAGTCGAGCAAATGAAAGTAATTGCAAATGTTTCGCTTCTCGGTCTGTGTATATCGACGCCACCGCACTTTCAAGCACGAAGATCTAAAAACAATTGAAAAAGCCCTCAAAGGGTTAATTACGGCGAACGGTTCGACAGACGATATCGAGAAGCGGACGTCAAGACGACGCGACGGTCAATATCGGCGCCGCTGTGAAAAGTAGTCCGAGAAACGCGCGCCCGATCTTTTATTCATGTCACGTCGACCGGACAGCCTCTCTCTCTCTCTCTTTCTCTCGTGCGCTCGTCCTGTCTTCCCGCGTCCAAACTGCATCCGGCCGGCCGTTACGCGTCCGCGGTGGACGTGTCATTTCGCGCGATAACACGCGCGTGTTGCGACACGCGTGACACATGAACGCCCGATGCCCCCGCGTCCCCATCCTCGACGGCTCTCCGTCACGTATGCGATGAGAGTGCACTCTTCGCAGGACATACACGTCTTTCACAAATGCGGAAGTATTGCTCATAAATTTCTCATATCGACGGCAGAGAGAAGGCTATATCCAAGATTTAATGAGCGTGTAAAATCGCGTGAGAGTTTAGTAATATTCGCATTTGAATCGAACGATCATCCTTCACAAGCTCTTTTTACTAGTTTAATCTTATTAAACGTAAAGAGAGATATATTAAACTATTTTTATCGTAACTTTTTCATTATACATATTAAGAATTTTATTGATATTTCAATTATTAAATTATATTAATAATACAAAGTGCTTTCTAAGCGATATAATGCTGCGGGAAAATATTAGATCATTTGTCAACTTACAAAAATTTCAATTTGATATTCTTAATGTTTAAAAATGATATTTCTAAACAACGAATATTTAATTATTTATTTGATTATTAATTGCTTGTTATTCAAGAAATATACTGCATACATTTAACGAAAAAAACAATCTCGCATTTCACAAGAAACAATGTCATATATATGTCCAATTGAGATTTTCCGACAGATACAATTTTTGAACAAGTCTAAAATATCAGTAAAAATACTTGTAAAATAAACAAGATTATTATACAAAGCATGATAGTAGCAAATTTAGGCAGACCATGAATACGTGATACCAATAAACAATATGGACGGAAGAAGAGAAGATAACGAGTTATTCATCGGCCATTATGTTCGCGATCCTAACCCCTCCGTCCTTCTCCCTCTCTTCACCGAGATATATTGAGAATTAATTCTACAGCCTATTCGTCTCTCTGTGCGGTTTTTTGTTTGTACGTGTTTGGCTCACGCATTTATTGTTTTATTGTTTTTCCCCCGTCGGCGCGTGTAATGCATACGCTATGCGTAAAGTATTTTCGACGCATTGCTGATTTGCGTTACAAAGGAAAGTTTTTAATCATGCACACACGAGTAAGCGACACGTGTGAAAAAAAAAGCGTACAAATTTTATTCCACGGTGGCAAAATAACAATCCTTGAATTCGGATACGGAATATAATTTGTAACATAATAGTTTTTCAACATCAAACACGAGGTAAGCACAATGAGTGACTTTTTAGCGGAACCAGGTATCCGGAGCAGATCCCGCTCCATTCATACACGCGAGTATTTTGACACTCACGTTCTTCTCTGAAAATAAATCTTCGTCGAGAATTGCCTCGAATTCACCGTCGGAATGAGAATCATCGGATGAAAAGGATTATAAATATCCCATATTCATATCAACGTCACAATTATCTTTAATCGTCCTTTATTTTAACTCCGATCCCGTGAATTTTCTCTCAGTCAAGTTTTATTCGCGTTAAAGAGATAAAGATAATAATGCAATCAGAAGCGTCACGTTCGTATTTCACAAAAGACATCAAGGACGCAATCGTCGACGATTAAATGACAGAGCACGCGATGGAAGGGAAAAAGAGGGAACGGGGAGAGGAAGAGGGCAATGGGAAAGTATGAAGGAGGGACGGAGGGCGATAAATTACAACGATGTTCGGCGCATACCCAAAAGGGTTTTTAATGAAAGATCGTAATGAAAGAGCCTCGCGCGTATGCGAGTGAGGATTCTCCCCCGCCCCCCAAACTTCGTAATCACGCTTCAACACGCGCGGCTTTTTCCACACGCCGACGACAATGGGCGCGCGCGCGAATGCGTCACCGCCTCTCGTTATCCGCGAATTATTTATTCTACGCCCGTCAATATTGAATTTGCCCCTATTATTGAAACATCCCGCCGGTAATTCGCTTCAACGCGCCGCGCCGCTCGTAATCGCCGAATCCGCTTAATTTCATCAGAATTGGCGAATCGAAACGCGCGCGCCGGAAACCGCGCATCTCCGTGACGTCGCTAGTTTCTCCCGCGATTTGTACACACCCTTCTGTAGACGTTTGAAAATCTTTAATATTCAATCAAAATATCGTATAATGTCGCTTTGCAAAAGTCAGAATATAATAATACAAGGATTACGCGAATAAATAACATAAAGAATAATATAATACAAAAAAAACCGTCAATCCTGATTAAAAGCAAAAATAAAGGATTATCTCGAAAGAATATATGCACCGATATACTAAGCAAACTTTATTAAAAAATTATATATAATTATATATATTGCGTCAGCAAATTAATAACAGCAACATTTAATATTCTGCGAACCTGGTAATTTCATAATACATGGCAATAATTTATTTACATTAATCCGTATAAATATAATTCGCATTCTCCATTTTATTATCTATACATGACAAATAATATCTACACTGATTCGCCCCATCCATAATACAATACATTTGTTCAAAATGTATCGCAAATTTATACTCATTGAGTTTAAATAGTTATTTCCCTAATATTTATCATTCTTTTATTCGTAAGGGAAGACAAGAACGTTTTTGCATTAATATGATGTGAGCAGCCGCAGCGGTGTCGATTAACGTCATAGTAATATGTGTCTCAAACTTCGGTCGCTGTCATCTAATAAACAACGCGGCTTACATAATAATCTAATGCGCGACGTTCGCCCAAATATCCTCAAAGTTGCACGCCCGCCAATTCCCCGTCCCTCAATATCAGCCGAAACTTCGGCCATTACTTCCAAGGATTTGTGCCGCGAAATACAAACATTAAACGTAAAGTCGCTCATCATCGCGCGACGTCGGCCGCATGACAATGGATATGCATTTCTCCCCTCCCGCCCCCGCATCCTCTCTGCGCTGATATAAGATGCGAAAAAGTTTGAGCGAAGGTGAAGATATTGCGGCCCGGCGGGAAAGAGAGAGAGTGGGCAAGGCTGGCGTTAAAAATTGAACGTTTTCGGTATAATCAGACGCACAATCTCCCCCCCCCCCTCAAAAGGATTTTATTTCCCTTCGCGTGGAAAAGAAAATTCGCGTTGCTGAATTCAATTTTTTAAATAACTCACGGCTGGCTTCCTCCTCCTGGCTGACAGTGGGCGTGAGATAACCGCGACGCAAAGACAGAGAGCGCGCGTTCTCTTTACATAAAGAGTGCAATGTATAATGTGTATATCTTGTTGCACGCAAAACGCACCTAACGATTTTCAGGTATTGAATAAAATATCTGCGGTAAACATATAGATTCGTGCGAGGGAGGAAATTTCTCGCTGACGCACAAGAATATCTTGAGATTCTGCGGAAGATCTATTTCTATCTCGGTGACATTTTCCATAAATAACCGTCGATGTCTATCTTTGAAGTCAACAGAGCGAGGGACTCACGCAATATATTTCTAGCGAAGTATATATCGCGCGCCGGATATTTCAGAAGATCCGTCAAGCAGATACTTCTGTTCCTATTGCTCGCTACAGAGAGAGAGAGAGAGAGAGAGAAAGTCGCGAGGTTGAAAATTTAATCGAATGCAAGCAAAGTAATACGTAGGGATCTGGGTCGTTTCGGCCAAAGACGATCGCGCGCTTTGCCGGCGGTGGCAAAATAAATAATGCAAAAAGCGGGCGTCTCCGGAATTTCATTTTTGTCTTACTTTATTTGGAATGTAATTCGCGGCTCTGCGAATTTCTTTTTCTTCGCTAACGAAAAGACGGAATTATATGACTGAAATTCGGTGAGAGAACGCGAGGAGATACTCTGTATTTTATTAATATGATAATCGGTAAAATCTGGGGTGGTTTGTAAAACTGCGCGTGATATAGCATATTAGAATAATAATGCATGCGCGCATAAAGAAATGAACATTACCATAGCAAATTTTCATGATTTTTCTGCACGTTACGTATTCATATGTTATATTCGATATTTATCTGTCTCTACATCACCTTTAATCTTACTTGTATCTTTTATTCACTCAAGATGATTTATTCCGGAGCGTTGAATGAGTAACAGTATAACGGCAAATTGACGAATAAACCTCGTATTTCAGGTAACGTGGGTCAGGCGAAAAGACAGACAACTGCTCACAGTGGGTAGAAGCACACATTCTATAGACACGCGTTTCGTTGTCGCAAACGGTCCCGGCTGGAATCTACTGATTAAGAACGTCAATCACGAAGATGCGGGTCTTTACGAGTGTCAGGTAATACGTGACGTTCACGAGATAACATGCTATGCCCGACATCGTGTCAATATCAATTTTCTGTACCTAAAATTAGTTTGCAATTTACTCAAAATCCGCAAATGGTTCACCGTAAATGAATTTCATTAATTTAAATTAAAATAATTAAAATAATTCAAAATTGGAGTAATTATCCGCCAAGAAGGTAAAGCATCTTCCGTTTAAAGATCTCTGAATTTAGAAAGAAAAGAATACGAAATTTAAAAAGAAATATCTGCCCAATTAAATATTAAACATAATCACCGAAAAGTAAGAATATTTCTAACAATATTATATGTAACTATATTGCAATTTAACTAAGTTATTATACGTATAGATCGTTAAGTTAAGAGGTATGGTCAACAAATACCAAGGAAACTCTCATAAATTTCAATTACTTACATTATATTTCATGCGGATTGTTAAAATTATTTTAAATACAATAAGTAGATATCCTTTCTCCCCATAAAAATATCTGATTTCAAGTAAAGTGAATTATTTCACCAAGCATTAATATCGACAGTACTTTCTTAACAAACACAATTGGTCTTCTTCTTCAACAATGGAGTTTTTTATCCTTAAAAAATAACAGACGGGACAATCGGCGGGTTCACGTTGCGCCGATCTTTGCTAGACCGCATCAAATGACTGGTGTTTACCAGCTCAATCAGTAGTAAAACCGTGTCGCGGTCAGACAGCAGTAATAATCCAATTTATCAAATTGTTCTATCAAATAATAACAGAGTTTCCTTGGTATCTGTTGACCTGTCTCTTTACAAAACGATCTATACGTATATATATATATATAATAACTTAGTTATATTACAATATAGTTACATATAATATCGTTAGAAATATTCTTACTTTTCTTTTACTTTTGTTTTATTCTTTTCCATGCCTTCTGTTATATTATAGAAAACACATCGTAGCATATATATATATATATATATATGTATATGTCAGGATCAAAAAATATATTTCATAAATAATAATTATAATAATTCTCATTTCGCGATGCTTTAATAAAACAGATCCAGACGGAGCCGATGCAGCAGCGATTCGTGCGGCTGAACATCACGGAGGCGTACTCGGTAATTCCGGGCGGACCGGATCTCCACGTGAAGCAGGGCTCCAGCCTGCGCCTGGAGTGCCAGCTGATGGCGGCCGCAGAATTGCCCAGCTACGTGTTCTGGTATCGCGAGGCGCGCATGATAAACTACGACAACGAGCCCGGCGTTAGATTCGAGCTCAGGAGAAACGGCTCCGTGCTCATCGTGGAGAAGGTGAAGCTCTCGCACGGCGCGAATTACACGTGTTCGCCGAGCAACGCCAGGCCGGCTCACATCATGCTACATGTCATCGAGGGTGAGCAATTGTTCCCGGACGCGCGTTTCGTGACTCATTAATCTCCCAAATTCCTAAATATTTAAATGATTTCTTCGAACAAGTAAATTAACTGGACGCAATAAATATATAATTAAAATGTATGAATATTTAATAATATTATAACTCTTATTCGATTTTGTTGTTACAATTTAGTATTTATTAACAAGATGAAGGAAGAGTAAATGTGTACTTTTCTTAGATGCACAATTACATTGATTAGACAGAACTGAGATAGCAGAAATTTAAATAACACGTATTTCTGTATATTGATTTTATGTCAGTCGTTTATCGCGGTATTGAAGACGCTCCATCATTTTTACGCCCTGTCAATCTCATTGCATTCTCTCTTCACCTCGGCTGAGCCTTTTGAACAAAAAAAAATATGTTCGATCTCGTCGATCTACTAGAACCGCCGAGAATCTTTTTCCTCGAACCATTTAGACATTTATTTATGCTACACGCGTGAAAATCTGAATTCGGATAAAAACAGACGTTGCGCCAAAGTATGGGGCGAAGCTTTATAGGCCGTGAAATCCGCAAACCATCCTCAATCTCGGAGGATCCGAGCAGTATAGAAGACCGGTCGCCCATTTTTTAGCCTTAGTGGGGAAGGTTAAACCAGTAGTCTACTTCGGCAATTCAATTCCGACCGGGATCAACAGACGACCGTTTCAAGTTTCTCGTGTATTGGCGAGGAACGTACATTTGCAACATAAAACGCGTAGAAAAACTTGCAAGGACGAGCCATTTCTTTAATTAATTCAAATTTAATTGTCGTAAATTAACATATTTTACCTCGCTAACATTTTTCTTTCTGTTAACTTTTCGCTTAATATACCATAGTTAAAAAACTAATGCTGATGTTTATGCGAGGTATTCTTAACAAAGAACAATCGGTAGGAAATAAAAACGCTGTCAAAGTTTGACCAGCTATTCCGCAAAGCACTCTATGCACCCTCAGCTATTGCTTTTCTCTCTCGCTTCGCATTTGATCCCGTCAAGGAATCTCATCTATTTTCGCAGAGGAGGAGAAACCGGCGGCCATGCACGGAGGCGATCGACGAAATTCCACGACGGCTACGTCAAGCAACACTATACTCACTCTCGTGGCTCTCCTGATTATCGAAAATGTAAGACGGTACTTACAGATTCTCATCTGTCGCGCCACGTGACTATCGTAAACCGACACTTTCGCAAAAAAAAAAAAAATCGAAGCTCGTTGAAAGAAGTTCGAATACTTGATGTTACCTTCTTTCTTTTCGACGGCTCAAGATACCTAGTCTGAATCTATGTATCGAAAATTCATGTATCATACGTATATGCTCACTCTTACACGGAAAGAACGATTTTATTGAAAGGTCTAACAATTTTGCTAAAAATAGATCTGAAAATAATTTTTTGTTGAATCATCAAAATAATTTGTTGGAATGTTAAAGCTGATAAGAATCGCTATAAAACATTTTGATATTTTAGCAATCACTTTGACTTTCGCACAAAATTATTTTGATTATTGAACAAAAATTATTTTCAGATCTAGATTCAGCAAAATTGTTCTTTCCGTGTAATTCACCTCGCATCTCGCGAACTCTCTGCAGACATGACGGTGAAAGTCAAATGTTCGTGAAGGTAGAGATGTGACAGATTCCGCGTGGGATCAAAGAAAAACCTATTTGCGAGTAAACTTAAAGCGAGAGATTCAACTGCAGACAGTTTTCCGAGAATCTTGTATCCCCCAGTGGCGGAATCTAAGGAGGACTGCAAAGTTTCGCGTAATCATGTAACTTTCGTTTAAAGAAACGTCTTATCCAAGTGACACTACTTGATAGAAACTCCGCTTGAACTCGTAACGAGCGAATAATATTCGTGGAATGAGATTTGGCCGTCTTTCGACGTGGACGAATTTGTTCGCCAACTTCAACAACCAAGTCGCGCTACCTTGTGTCGTTGGTCATCATAAACTCTCGTCGCATTGAAACAGAAGTTTTTTTTTTTCGCGAAAACTTATCGTTTCTGCTTACATTAAAATGTCTTCAGAGACTTAATTTTATTCCTTTCTTTTTTCTTTCAGTACAAAATCGTCAATCTTTTCTGCGTTTCAAGTATTCGGAAATGAATTTCAATAAGAAATCTTTAATATAAACAAATAACATGAACCAAAAAAACTACACAACAAAAATTTTTCAAAAATATTATCAGTAAAATTAATGAAAGTCGTTAACTTAGCATATATATGTATATTACAGAAATTCTTGAATTCCAACAAAATTTAAAATTTCAGAGATCTTCACATTTCCCAGAGCATTCGTAGAGCGTTATATTCGTAGAGCATTACATTCGCAAATGTATTACATCTTCGCGAACGAATTTAACGATGAAATCTCGTTGGGAGGCAGGCAACATTTCATCACGGGAATCAGGTATTATTTGCTCCTTATAAGTTTGGCAAGTTTCTAGCAAGCAGTTTAATGCAAATGGGATATTGAGTTCTGTAAACAAAAGTTGTGCACAGTAACGTCGGTTCTACCGTTAGCTTTCACCCATGTTGATGATAATAAACTCTCGCAATTTAGCATTGTAAATATAACATAAATATAAGATAACAAAGTTACATCTCATTTACGGACGCGCGTGCGTTTGCGTTTCGGGCGATATGATTTTTAAAAAGATTTATCGCGATAAATTATAGCCAAAGCCACATGCGAACAATTATACCAAAATCGCATTCAAGAGATTGTGTCCATAAATAAACTGCCAGCCTCCACAGCTCCGAATCAATCAGAGATAGAGGAAACATTTTTTAACCGCACAACTCGCACGCACACTCCCGAAGTTAATTCTTTATTACGATACTTGTATTTGCTGCATATTAGAAAATATGTGTAAGTAAGCACACAAGTCTATTCCATTTCTTATGTATGCAATGTATATTATCCTTACAAATTAAATAAATATATCGATATTCCCTAATCAGTAAGTATTTCAATGTTTATTGCGAGTAAGTGTTGGAAATAGATTTTATATAATAAGATGGTTTATATAATATAATTTTACATGAGATAAAATGTTTTATGTTAAGAACTTATTAGATGAATTATTCGGATCACGATAATTAATTATATATAAAGTATAATTAAATTTTAATTATGCCACATAAATATTTCAATATTGATATCGATGATAAATATGATATATGTATATGCATCATAATGTATACGATAATATTAGAAAATTTAATTACTGTTAATTTTGTATTAAACTAACAGAAAAAAGATACATTATATATTAAATTAAAATGTATATGTCTAATAAAATATCAAATGAAATATGTCTCATAAAAAATTATGAGAGATATTCCTTTAAGATTATTACTTAATATCTACGATCTCATTTGTGCGACTAGTAAAGTATTAGAAATGTGAATAAAATATGTATTATTATTAAAAATAGAAAAAATGTCGACAGCAAATACAAAAAAATAATTTAAAATTTAATTAACTGAAAATTTATTTTAAAAGACTATGAGTATTTAAATAACTTGATAAAGGATTGGTTTTTTTTAAATAACATTTTATCGTTTCGATTTCGATAAAAAAAAGATCATATATAAAAATTACATAATTTTTAATTATACTATTTTAAGTTAAGATCAAGTTTTTAATTTAATCACATGGATATACTGAAGAAAGGTAAGTAAAGATAATTAAACATTAATTAGAATTAGAGAGTTGTTTAATAAATGCATAATTTGTATCGACATAGGACTACGTTTTGCTGTTTAAGGTACATTCGCTGCAGTTTGCTCCACTTAACACTACAAACGCTTCGAAGCATTTGTTTGGCCAATTAGAAGAAAGAATTTGACTAATTGACCAATCAAAGCATTTTGTAGCATCAAGTGGACCGTAGCCAAAAGCTCATTAAACACGCAAAACAATTGAATAGTAATTTGCGAAAGAATAGCAATCGCTCAAACAATCGCCCCAACATTCAGACAAAGTAATCCAACTTAAAACGCTTCGGAAAGTTCCGTGTAATTTATCGGTAAATTCCGACAAGCGTCTACAAGTGAAAGTAAGTTGAAAACCCATGATTGAAAAGAAAACTCCAAGCGTTTTGCTCGTTTGTCAAATCGTAGCTACCGGTGTAAAATCCGAACATTACAATGAAATGTCTTAAAGAAAAGACGTTGCTTTAAGAAATAATTACCCGTCGTTCGTCCATATGCGCGAGAAACAATTGCAGACGCTTGCAGAACAATGACAAACTTTTTCTAAAGAGCTATTTATTATTAATTTAGAAAATTCTTTTATACTTATAGCTATTTTTACCTGTTGATTAGTTGCCAAATACTACAATTCATCCTCTCAAGTGTGTTTCAAGTGCGTTGAAATGTTCCATGTTTAGAACGACCAATACATTTTATTATAATTACACGGCAACTTATAATTATTACAATGTGCAATTGTATCGCCGAGGATTCGTTAGATCCAGATTCCGCCCCGGCGTTCGATTCGTGCAGTGCGCCGGGGGTTTCCGGTTAATTTCACAAATTAAGGATACATCACGCGTCGATGAAGCGTTAGTGCAATTACGGTCGCACGATAATTACAGTTACATTTTCGGATTCAAGCTGCTCTCGCGGTTTCATTAACGCGAGAGAGGCGCTAAGTATGTCACAAACCATTACGACCGTTTTAATATCGCGATATAATGTCGCTGTATCTCTCGGAGTCTCTCTGACTGAGGGAAAAGAGGGGCGGGGGGAATGGTTGCAAGACGGGCCATCGCATGTAGCGATACAAACCGGAGACGTCTCATTCTCGCCAAGCGGAGGGAATGTAATAACCCACTTCGCCTCTCTCGAATGCTCTCGATCTGTAACGAAGATATGCGTGGGATTGCGCGCGCTCTATCGTGACACAAAGCGTTTGATAATTATCGATCAATCGCGCGGGTGGTGGGATGTGATTCACGTGCAACGCTAATAGGTTCAAGTATCTAATATCTAATATATCTGCGATGTGGGAATGCGCGAGGGACAGGAGATAGAGAGCGGATCGATGTATTCGGTGAATCACAAAGGGATTCGATCCAATCAAATCTTTTCGATCCACTCGCGATATTACATGGCAAATAATTAACGAGCCAGATGTCGCCACGTGACGAGCGAAATGTATGCCAAAGAACGACACGTTGAATTCAGCCTGTCGCTCTCATTCCTCGCGTGATTAGCCCTTGCGAAGGGGCTCGATTGTCGTCGCGATATTCGAGGAGAAATCGTTGCCGCGGAAAATATTAATCGACGGCTTAGTCATCCGATAAGTCTCGGTCGCGCTCGGGTCGTTGGTAATTTTCGGAAAATTAAATTCACGTTTAAACGGTTTATCCGCCAGAGAGAAACGGCTCGCGAACAGTTTGTCTTTCGCGGACCCTATTGATAGCAGTTTCTCCTTGCACGCGGAGCTATTTTCTTATTTAAATTAACGACTTTAATTGTCTCGCATAGCGTTTGATCACGGAAATAAAACTACAACTACGTAAAAAGACGTGTAATTTATCTCTATTTCTCTCGCTCTTTTTTTTCCCTACTATTCGTATTCGCAAGCGATACGAATGTGTACGTACGAATTGATGTGCTGGATAAAAAAATATGTTTCATTCCGCTGCACCATCCAAAAATTTATCGGAATACGTAACATGTAATTTAAAGTATGCGAGTTATTTTCCCAAGAATTTTTACCCCCCACTTCGTGATGAAGTTTCTTAAAGTTTTGACATTTTACGTAGATATAATAATTACAGTAGATAATATATATAACATATTTTTCAGATATAATATATAAATATAGGAAAGCTATAAAGTAATGCACGTTTGTAAAGGAATTTGGGATAAAAGAAAAAAACATAACTTAATTATAACTTAATAAATCTTATACATAAACTTTGTAGCAACTCTTAAAAAAATATCCGTTAATAAGCGACATTCTTGCTAAAGGAACAACATGTCTTCGAATTCTGCAGTTTCGACATATCTTTTCGAGTTATTTAATTCCAACTTCTACGTAAAGAAGTTAAAAGTCTCTCACGTAACTGATACCATTAGCCGAATGGTAGACAATCCGATTGATCCGGACAGCTCGGTACAATGCGCGCCATCGTTGTTCAATGGTAATAGAAACTCGAGTAATTGAATAAATAATCGTGTCAGTCATCCTTTTTCCAGAGTCACTTTCAGTGCTCCGGAATCAGGATGTTAATCTGTCGTAGCAAATCCACCTAATACGAAACTCCTTTGATCGTCGTGGGCGATATGCGCTAAACTAAGATCACAATCCAAATACGTTTACCTTAATAAACGTTGAGAAAGCGGAAGGAGAGAGAGAGAGAGAGAGAGAGAAAGGGTGGCGCAGGAAAGAAGACGAAATCATCGCATTTCATAAAGATGAAAAATCCCTTGCATTTTTAATTCTACTACTTGTTTTACTTTATGCAAATATTACAAGCAGAATTACGGGTCTCGTTCATTCCTACCAGCGTGTAAAAATTAAAGCTGGAATATGAAGGCAGTGCACTTAGATTTTCATCACTACAATATTTTTAATAAAAATATAATTAATAGTTGTACTGTGCGTTAAACTTATTACGTCCTGAATTCCTGTAGAATGCTCCTCTAGAACGCGTGACCTATTAGGTATCAAGATTTATGACTTATTAAGCCACTGGTTCATTGAAAATTTGAGCTATTACTTTCTCACAGTTTCGAAGACCCTTATAGGTCCCCGGATATTGAATTGTTTTCTTGAAAATTAAGCTGCGCCGCGATCTTTCTCTACGGTACAGAGCTACCTCCGGCGACAGGATCTGATCACATTTTACAATACTGAAAATAACTCTAAAAAAGATTTTTGTTTTATTTTCAATCGAGTTCCGGGTTTTTCGCGTAGAGGCGCAGGACCACGCCGAAATACGCGCGACGCGCTGCAAAACGGTGCAAAGCCCTACAAACGAAGCGAGATATCGCCTCGACGAGGGCAGATATAAAAAAAAAATCGGCTTGACTTTTCGAGCGGAAAGCCGAAAGTACTATTCACCGGACTCTATTAGCGCGTACAGGTTTAATTGAAACGGGCACGCGGGTTTAGTGCTCGGATGGTGCTCGTGCTCGCGGGCGCGCGCTTGACTTAATTGAAAAGCTACGCGACCCGAGAAGTACTTCCAAGAGTAATAAACGAACGGGCGAGCGAAATGTTCGGGTCCTCGCCCTCGATATGAATACACTTATGGACGGAGACCGGTTCCGCGTGTGCTCGCCCATAAAACAACCTATCGTCCGGCGAGATTAATCCCGCAGTTAGAAGCTCGCTCATTCAAATACGTCCGAAGCTCATAACACGAAACACACAAAAGTGGTTTGCGGGAGAAAGGTTTGGTTTACGATTCGCGAGGAAGCTCCTTTTATCTTACACCGTAGCGAGGATTATTCGCCTAGATAAAGTGGCGCAGAGATGTGAGAGGAAGTCGAAAAGAAGAAATAAGTCGAGTGGTAAATGGTGCTCGCGTAGGAATACTGTGAAGTTTATTAATACTCATTCATTCGTTTGGAACGTCATAAGATACTTGACATAATAGTCACATTAATCACACGCAGAATATTTGTACATTTCTATTAACTCGCTCGATTTCGCACGTTTCTTTCGCATGCCTCACGGATACTCACGGGTACAATCGTACTTCCTTTGTGGAACGAATATTTCGCAAATCAAATAGAAATTTTGAAATGTTAATAAAAATTCGACCAACCGAGAGAAATAATTCTAACAAATCGATTGACTGTGTAATAAAATTCTGAATAAGATTAAAGCACATTCTTTCAATCATATCTCAATTTGATATCATATAATCTCACGTGAAATATCGAGCTCGTTATTAATTAATTAAAACATAATCACATCCTATATAATTCTCCAAGGAATAAAATATCCATTAGGATTGAATACTTGGAAAATAATGCAAATCAGCTTGAGAAGTCACAACAGCTATCGAGCAGAGGACACGAGCGGCAATGCCGTTGGCGGAAGCGGACGTCTGCGCGCGCGGAAGAGTAGTAATGGGCGGACGTGGCGTACGAGGACGGCGGGGAGGAGAGAGAGAGAGAGAGAGAAAGAGGAAGCTTGTTAACGCTCGAACCGAAAACCGCAGCCGGTCGTAGCCTGGTCGCCGATATTAACGAGCGTTTCAGCTAATTATCGCAAAATTAGAGAGTAAAATGCGGTGACCGCGCGCCGAAAGCCCTCTCTCCTCCCCCTCCTACCCACTCGAAACGCCTCAATCGATAGTCGCCAATCTCGGAAATGGATTTCATCCCGTTGTTCGAGATGGTTACGATCCCCGTGATATGGATTCCGACACTCGCGCCGCGTTGTCTCTCTCTCTCTCTCTCTCTCTGAGTCGACAAGGCACACGA